>NW_014578168.1:37513-39730 GCF_000485595.1 Priapulus caudatus
GGACACGAGGTCAGAGTCCGAGTCCGGGTCCGGGTTTTATGCAGGTTTTCCGGTTCTGGGTCCGGGCCCGGGTTTTATTCACACCCCGTAGCTAGCGCTGGGCGGGAGGGCTCAAGGGGCCAGGGGGCAGTTCCCCCAGAAAAATTTGACACAATACATGGTCAATGGATGTCACATTCTCAGAACATACCATGCATGCACTGGGTTTTGCACCCCTTCCCCAGGCAAACGGGGCAAACGGTTAGCTACGGTCCTGTATAGTCACAATCGTGTAATATCTTTATAGAAATAATAATAGATTAGAGGATGTGTAAATCATGCAAAGCCTGACTTTGTTCATAATTTCTAGATGTTATTTATTGCCCTGCAGATTTGTCGCTGCGGTGCTGTGATGCAGCAATTCAACAATGGCTACCGAAGATAAAAGATACAAAAAAGTAAAGTTGAAGCCCCTGCCAGTAACTTTCTCAACAGCGGGAACAAGAACTTCCAAGATGAGCAAGAAAAAGAACTTATTAACTGACCATCTAGAAAAAGTCAATACATGTGATGCCAATGAGCATGTAGGAATAAATAACAATATAATTAAGGTAAGAAAAAGAAAGGTTATTCTCTGTATAATGTGATGATAATGATGTGTTCTTTATAAGCCAATTCAGCATTTCAGAGCAATATAAGAATCTCAGACATATATGGCTTTTAAGTGAATACTGAATATACCATAGTCATAGTCATATATATATATATCCCTGTAACACCTCTATACCTGTAATACATGTGGTACAGTGGTATATATACAGTGGTATAGTGGTACGTGTAATACCTGTGGTACACTGTGGTATATCTACATACTTTTTGTACATTTACACCAGTAATACATACTGAGTGGTTCACCTGTCAAAAGAAAATAAAGCAGAAAGTAAATAATCTTTCAATATTCATAGACATGATTTTGGAAATCTGTTGAGTTTAATCATTTTCACCAATTACCAATACAGTTTGAGGTCATCTTTCAGGAACAGGCTGCTAGACCGTCTTCACTGTCCTTTGGATACAATGACATCGGTGCAGCACATTGTGACGAATCGCTGGAAATCGAAGACCATGGGCTAAATCTCAAGGAATCGTTAGAGAGGAGTGCAGGAGAATTGAAGCAAAGGAAATTGCTTATTCGTCAAGAAGTGATTGCAAGTTCATCTATTTCTGACACGTATTTTCGACATCACATAGCACTGCACTCTTTAGTTTGTTGGAGTTATGCCTCGTAAGGATATCACTGCTGACACGCTGAGGAATGAGATGGTAGTTCAAAAAAGGTGGGCAAATAGGTGAACATTTTTTATTTCCATATGTTTGATTATCTGTAATACATAATTTCACACAGAATGTGTAAGAGCGCACTTTTTAAACACGTGCACATCGCACGTGCACAATCGTGCATGAAGTTACACACACTCACTGGCACAAATCTCTACATGTTGTTGCTTGTGGCAATGATGCAATCTTATATTGTTGTAATATTGCAATTTGTATTAAAACAGTGCTAACTTGTATACTTTAGGTAGTGTCCATGAGTACCGGTACCTCATCATCATCTTTGAAAGCTTCTAAGGATCTGTCCGCGACTCCTACTAACCAAGATCATGAAATCCTGTCAAAGACAGAGCTACCACGAACAGTTTCAAAGGAGGAAGAAGATGTGATAAAAAGCTCACCGGACATTTCTGCTGTAGACATCGCAAGTCCAGACGTACGTAAAACATTTGGTTCACTAATTCAGAAATATTTTAGCAGGTATCCTATATTATATTCACAAAATAAAAGCGAGAACTTTGTTGTGTGTAGCATGTTATAATTAGGCATCGATGAAAACCTTTATATAATAAATGTCTATTTACAATAGCAAATGGATATGTGGTTTTTTATGTTTAGACATTGATGAAGAGCTCATCTCCTTTAACTACGAAGTCGGCGGAGAATCTAGACTTGCTCCCTGACGACGGTAAAAAAGTAAAATCGTTACCGATGACCCTTCATTACCTGACGGAGCATGTGGTTGAGGGACCTCTGCAGCCAAGGAGCAGACAGTACCTCATTACGGCCAAAGAACTTGTAAGTGCATAGCATACAGACACGTCTACTTCCCCTGTGAAAATTATTATGTTATGAATTGTGATCTTGCTTGGCCTATGTGGAAAGATGAAAAAGAACCGTGTT
>NW_014578168.1:39740-50634 GCF_000485595.1 Priapulus caudatus
TACTAGAGGCATGATGATCCTTGTATAGTTTTGGACTTAACGTGTTAGGTTGCCGATGTCACTGAGATGGTTACATGATAGATCAAGTATGCGCAGGTTCACAAACTGAAACATCATGGGTTCGATTCAGTGTTCTGATCGCAATGACAACACTTGGTTGGTCGTATACTAGCAGCTGAGTTCTAATTATTAGTTTGATTGTTTTTACAGCAGTATTATAAAGCGTTAGTAAATTACCGATACCAACAATTTAATTATTAATATTAATATTACTCAATTAATATAATTAAATGTAACTATCTATTTGTTGTTATGGTATAATTGCTCAGCTAATTATTATAAAATAAAGTTATATTATTAATATTAAACTAATAATATTGCAGCATGTAGCTGTTTATATACCTTGACCAGGGAGGGCAAATTTAGTCAATTGGCAGCAGCCAGTTGATGAGGAGACACCTACCCCTGCACTTCACTTTTCCTGCTGATCCGTCCTTTGTTGATTTTAGCACAAGCTAAAAGTTGACAATTAGCAGTAAGTTACTAAGTAGAAAGTATTAAAAAATACAAGTCTACATGCAAACCTGAACAACGACAAGAGCGCTTAGCAGGCGTCTGGGCCCATCTGAGGTCTGTCTGCTTCGATTATAAACGTAAAATTTCTGTCGGTGAGTAAGTACCACATTTTGTTTAGGGAGATTATGCAGACACGCAGTTGCGTAGAACAGTCATTGCTTAGGACACCGCCCATACGCAGAATTGGAGGGTTAGGGAGTGATGTGGTATGGTGAGCAGCAGGGGGGTGGGGGAAGCGTGCGGGGAGGGGGTGTGGGAGGGGAGGGGGAGGTGTGTCGGGGAGGTCTGGCGCGGCTCTATAGCAAAAGCGCGCTGAACGTTTCTGCTCCTTTGTTAAACGCGTCGGAGGGACCAGTCCAGCAATCACTATGTTTAACCCTCCTCTTGAGGGGTCAAAAGGTTATCAGCACTTTACTTCTTACACGGTCAGTGGGAAGTCATTTTCATGGTCCTTTCAATAGCCATAAAAATGGTAGGTACGTCTAGTGGAAACAAAAAAAGTTTTTCAATCGCTCGTCAAGTACCATGTTCCTCAGAAAAATGCTTCTAAAATTGCACCTGTCACCATTGGACCTTTGCACCTTTGTGAGCTCAATTTCCGGTCACTGCGAATGATGGTTTTCTACCATGATTGCAGTTTTACACCGGACAAGTCACGGAGCATAGTCGAGCCATTTTAGATTTGTGCCCGCCATTCTGCATTTCCTCCCTATACCTTATGTTAAGAAGTGAATGTTCCCCCTTATTTTTAATCCTCTTGAACCTGATTGACTTTGACCCCCAGACTCTTTCTGACATTCCCAACTCGTTTTCGGATTACCCCCACGTCCGATATCGTGACCTGTACTCGGGACAAATTTGCCGGGTTATGTAAGGACTTTGTGCCCAACTGTATGACGGTTTGGGTTTCGGCCCCCGGTCGACTGGTTACGGACGGAGACGGTTTATAAGCGTGTATCGAGGACTGAGCCGCACGTTGACAGGCCGCGGCACAGGGCTCTTGACGAGCAGTGCTTCGGTGTCGTTCTGCGCTAGGCGCATTGGCTGGCCGGTAGATTCGAATACCAACGGACGATCAAGCGTTCTTACAAGCTAGCATCTGGACTATGTTTCAGATGAGGCTAAAACTAGTTACTTTTTAGATGTCCAACCCTATTTCTTACAACACGGTTCTTTTTCATCTTTCCACATAGGCCAAGTGCAAGACACAATATTCACATAATTCATAAATATATTAGAATGTCAAAAAAAACTTGGGTCGCGGCTTTTTTCGTGGGTCGGTCGGAGGGCAGCAAACATACAATTTTTTAAGGATGGCCTGAAGTTATCAGAACCTTGTTCTGGTTGTTGTTTCAGGATCCATCGTGTCGGAACCGTACTAACGTCGTGTAAGTACCTGAGGATGCTGAGGCTGGACCATAACTACATCGAGAGGTTGGAGGAGTGTGAATTCGCTGGACTGAACATGCTCAACTATCTAGACATTAGCAACAACAAGATAAAGTCGATTTATGTACGAAGCGTTGTTATTATTTTCGTGGGTTATAATCTATTTAATGTTTACCATCGTCCTACAGTCGCAATCAATTCATTCAATCTGTGGATTATTTTTTCGGGTTGAATTTACACATTAATTAAATTGTGTCGACCCTAACCCTTGTTTTCCTAACTTCTCTACAGAAATGATTAGTAAAGACTTCCTTCTCTTATGAAAGCTTGGTGTAAGTGGTAATCGTGGTTAATGATATGGGGATTAGTTATTATATCCCTCTTGTTAAATGTCATTGTGGTGTGACTGTTGTGTTTAGATCAACACATGAGGCATGGCATGTGAGTCACTTATAGAAACGCAATATCTCTGTGTTCTTTGTTGATGTGAACAGGCTCTCAGAGTGCTACCAAGCCTGGATGATCTGTATGTAGCGAGGAATCGAGTCACTGACCTGATAGGAATTTTTCACTTCAAACGTCTGCAGGAACTGGATATCGCTCACAACCGGCTATGTAGCTTAGATGGCTTCCAGGGGCACATGAGAATTACAGTACGTATATACAACACAATTCCTGGTCGATTGCAAGTATGACACATGGCAGGACCAATTACAATTATGAGATCATAACTGACTGTAAAATATGATTTTATTCTCGTCTGGAATTTCATGTTTCTTCTTATCTAAATCAGTTAACGGTCAGCTACTGATATGTAGTATGTACTTTTCCTGCATGTGATATTGGCATGAACCTACGTATATAGTCTATATTCATTCCATTATACATTCAATTATTTACCTGACATGTACCACATATTATTACAATCACGTAGTGAACTATCATAGTGTATATTTCGCCGAAATTAGCGTGAAGATGTTTCGATCAATATAACAATTGCTGTCATGAGATGGTCCCGTGGCTGCCTCGTTTGCGCAAGTTTCAGCGTGTTTTCAGATCTTGAGGCTGTCTCACAATCGTCTGTCGGATGTCGTCATCGCTGCGAAGCTTCCGTCGTTGCTGGAGCTAGACATCTCGCACAACCGACTGCACTCGGTCGCGACGATGCGAGATCAGTTCGTCAACCTAGAGGCTCTCAACGTGTCCCACAATAGAGTTAACTCCATGCAAGACTTGGTGAGTCGAACGCAGACGCGCACGCCATCACGATGGTGATCTGATGGCTATGTATGCTGATGAACACTCAGGGAGTTGTGGTGTGTGGAGTCATCAGCAGTTATATGAATTATTACTATGTTATTGTTATTACCATGTTATTCGAATGCGACTTATGAACCGCAACATGCACGTGTGAAATGGTGGTTTTAAGTAAGGAGTTTAAATTCAGATGACGTTGTCTTAAATTAAAGTATTTATTGAAATGCACACGGTTCCATTTGCGTAACTGATAATTAGCATTGTTAGGTAATTAATTAATGATCTTGTCAGGTGACTTTGTGAATTATTTTCAGAAAACGTTGGCAGTGATGCCCAATCTAGTGGAGCTCTCAGTCAAGGGAAATCCTGCTGTAAAGGGGCTTACACGAAAAGCTCTTTTGAAAGCTATACCGAGACTGATGGTACTAAATCAGGTATAGCGATCTTTATTTTTCACTGAGGGATTAGTTGGTAATGGTGTTTTGTTTGTTCCTGTTTAAATAATTACAGCAAGTGAAATGAAGTGTAATGTGTAAGAATGACGTAAGTCAAGCATTTTGATTTACACCTCCTCCTTTCACATTGCTCATATTTACATAGATATAGATGAGTATGAATCTTAATATTTGCACTGAAAAACATCTCAATTCAATCTTATAATTCAAAGCTATTAGTTGGCATTCAGTTGCACTGCCAGCCTAGGGTTTCCTTTGTTACTTTAGCAGTGATGGGTAGTTTCACTCTCCTGGTTACACCTATTTAATTCATGCTTATGTTTGCAGAGAATTGTTAAATCGAACGTGGCAGCTTGGAAAAAATCTACCAGCGACATGGCTTCTGACGTATCAGGTATATTTTAGGCATAGTGATGTTGTTTCGTTATATTAAATACATTAGTGTGTTCTTTCCATACAGGTAACAACTTCCTTGGTAGCAAATATTTGTTTTATGTTAAAGCTAATGATGAGAGTGGAAAAGGGAATGGTGAAAACAATAATCATAAGTCATTACAAGAAGTAATTGTTTGTAAAACATAGGTGCACACCTAAAGATGGTAGCAGACGAAATAGACACTTTGGAGGAAACTACCTTTGCATATAAGACAGCTCTGGAGCACAAGTAAGGAGATACAGTATAATTCGTAAAATTTATCCAAAGCATAGATAGCACCTGTCATTTAAATTGCTAGTTTTTCCCCTTCAACGTGCATGCACGTACATATAATATTAACTCTGAAATGATCTCACGCCAAGTTCGCAGTCAGTTAGCCACAGCTGCTACTAAAGCCTAAACGTATATGTGCGACGATGTTATCACTCAGAATCACGAGGCTGAGGATCGCAGCAGCAACTCTACCTGGCCCTCAGCCACGCCCGGAGATGGAGGAGAAGCCAGAAAGCCTTCCTCGCCTCCGATCAAGGTCACAGATGGCCCGCAGCTTCCCGCTGTCGTCCAAAGATTCGATGGAGTTCAATTTTTAGGTACTTTATTAGCACCTGATTGTTTGAATCTGTTCGCCATTCTTGACATGTCTTCCGTGCGAGGGAGCCAAACAGTGTTCGTGTACGAGTGCAGAACTGTTACAGCTCTGGCAGCTGTTGGCATCACTGAAGCTCTTAGCAGAGTTGCACTCTGATTCTTAGCATGCCAAACCTGGTGGCCATGTTGGTTCTGCTGATCAATAGAGGCAGTTGATACATGCGAGTTACATTGCGGATTTGTATGGGGATGTATCCTGGAATGCACGCTGAAAGTGTGCAATGTCTGTAGTATGAGATTACATAGCCATGCTAATGTAACAATTCATACACTATCCTGTTGTTACTGCCGGTGGTGAAGGTAATCAACATGAACTAGAGTATTGGAAAGTTGGCTACAGAACAAGATTTATTTAACTTGCGCAACTTTATACACTGGCTTAAATGACAGAGGTGTTAACATGAACCACCTAAAAACAAAAGGTATGGGTTAATAAAGTGCTCTCTGTGCAGAGATCACTTCTGGATAGTAGAGTCTACATCTTTTCTGTATTGGAGGGAAGAGCGCAGTTGAAAGTTACAAGTTTTATTATTTGTGAGAACTGACATATACATTATCCATTCTGCATAGACAAAGACAGTACAAAGACATTCCATTGACATAAATTTAATTACATTATTGAAATCCATCCTTAATCATGAAATGAGCTGAGCATACCCTGTAGAGATGAACCTTGCATATTGTCTGCACGTGGTCATTTCTAGCAAAGTTTCTTGCAAATAGAACATTTATATAAAATAATCTAAATTGCAAAGATAATCGTTATTTCTAGAATTCTAACACTTGTCAAACGCAACAATTATAAAACGCTATTATTGGTTACATTTTATTTGTTTTACTGGCCATGCCTGACTCTCTTGCTCTCAGCTTGAGTTTTCACGCTTTTCCTTTGTAAAAAGTTACAATGAACACAAAAATTATTGCTTAAACATTGTCATCAAACAAATAATGGAATGTAAGTTCATTGTTTACAATTTAAGGTGTCTATACGTTACTGATCGTATGAGCTACATAGGCCTGCATAACAGTTTGGCATATTATTATATATAATTTGCTACTATCAAATGGTATAAAATACTGTAGTACAGGTTTCAGGGGAAAAGTGAGTATGTGGACGTCTGAAACATATATTTGTATATACACAGACAATATAAATATCTCGTAAGCATGCTCGTTTATTCTTTGTGATATGATTTCGCATCATTAAGCTACACTGACTAGCACAAGAAATATTACCATTGTGCTTATCTCTAGTAAAATGTTCTAAAAACTAAAACTCTGAAATTGAAAGCAGGCCTATCTAGCCTAAGCACGTTATCTAAAACTTCCAACTACATTAAATATCCAATAATGAAGCAGGACAAATTCACGTAGATTGCATCAGCAGCTTTCAGATCTGATATCAAAACTGCCGTTCATAAATGGAAAGTGATTCATCCCTGCAATGGTCTACTTCGTCTTATCTCTAACTAGATTAATTCTCTGTACTAGAGACTATTAGAGTGTTTTAAAAATACTTATCAATTTGGAATTTTTATTGGTTTCCAACTAGCTGTCATATATTCGAAAGAAGACACATATATTAAAAACAGTTCACAACGAGGCACTCGTATGCTCTGCATGCTGTACAAAGGTGTCTGTAAAAATATTAGCACAATGTTATATCTTTTAATAGAGCGTCACGTAACAGTGAATATAGAAATTGCACAATGACACTGTTCAAAATACTCTGACATAATTGATACTATTAAAACCTCTATTTGAGCTACGAGTCAAAAATTAACTGCACTTTTAAAATAAAACGTTGCGCCATCGCTGCGTAGAAAGAATGCAGATATAGCGCTGCATTTGTTTGCTATAAATCTACAGCATCTTTGAAAGACTAAAAGCAGAACTACTGTAACGTCATAGCATGAAAATATATGTATACTATTTACATATGTAATACATATGTTCATGCTAATAGTTAATTGCAACTCTATTTATTGCTCCATCGAATGTAATCTAAAAACTAAGGGTATTGCCAAAGATTATTTGTGAGTTATATATAAGAAGCAAGTTTGTTACAACTGTGTTAGATGCTAGCCTGAGCTGCCACGTATAGATTACATGCAGTAATTTAGCAATTATATTTGACTATATAAATTGAGCACAATCAAGATTCGTTCTCGTTATAGAGAACTTCTTTGCATTGTTAGTTTAGCTGAGAGAAAATGAGGCTGGAGTAATTATTACTAGCAATTAATAAACTCATTTAAATTGCCAAAGGTAATATTTCAGAGGTTGTTTTTAATGTCTCTGCATATTCTACACAGTTACATGGTGTTACCATGAACGTGCATGTACTATAAAGCCATAATCTTTCTCTCGCTAAATGTTTTGGCGATAGATATTACAACTAGTTCATTAGTTTTATTGCAGCAGCTTGCAAGCAATGAGATTTAGAATTGCAGAGGCTTGGAACACAGATGCAGATATTTAGAGGTGCATTATCTCTTAACGCAATCATTGTATCTATATTTCATCATGTAGCAGAAAGCAATGAAATTGTGCTCTCATAATTCTGCGTTGCCTGCTATAATATAACTGCCGTGGATACAGGATGTGTCCGAAGCAGGAAGTCGAAATTAACTTTCAACATTGCTCGGCAAAGATTGCGTGGGATTGCACCTTTAAATTCACGTGCGATCTGCTATTAGTAAGTTATTAGTCGGTGTTAGATAGATCAAGGAAATATAATTACAGTGTTTAACTCTTACTCAGTGTATCTTGGCTGAAGAACCCTGTACAAAAACAGGAGGCAGCATTGTTAAAGCATTCAGTTTATCACAACAATCATATCAACAGTAAGCAGCGATCGACGATGTCATCGGCATATAAATATTTCCACCTGGAATTAACGTCTGCGTTTCTGAAGTAGAACCTACGGTAAACTAATGAGTATTCAAACTGATAGGTTCAAAAAGTTCACAAATTGGCATTTTCGCACGCGAGCTAAATACGCAAGTGTGGCAGTTAGAAGTAACAGGGAGTCCCACGAGTTACGAACATCCGTAGCTAGAGAAGAGGCGTCTATTATGCATCTTAATGAGTGGGAAAGATGTGACAGCACACGAAAACCAAACCACAGATAAGCGCACAAAACCCCGCTGCTCTCTGCTGGGTTTCATGTTCCACGTGAGATATTCTGGAATTGTTCATCTTTGTAACTTTCGGAACGATGCTCCGTTATGTATCTCAAGACATATACGGATGCACCCTACGAATGCGAACGCCACATGCGCACCAAAACTGCATTTTTTAAAGTGAGCTTCGATTTTTGATCGACATAGGTTTTTGAAGAGATCATGTTCGTAACGTCACGGGGGACTCCCCGTGTTGTGGGGACCGCTAGAGGCCGCTGTTCATTCACTGTCAGCGTTAATGTGCTCCATGCTGGCCTGGTATTCGGGCGGAGTGAACTCGTCGTCGTCGTCATTGTTTACAGAATCGCCGCCAGATTTGAGTGTCTGTAATAGCACAAAGTATTGCTACATGCTACGCGGCGCATGCAAACAGCAGAGAAGCTTGAAAAGTCAGCAGGGTACGTAGGTGACTAGGGGGTTAGTAGATGCAGGGACGAGTATAAGAATGAGGTGCAGGTTAAAGCGCCAAGGTCTTAGCAGATGGCAAGGAATAATAACGAATTATTACTTCCAGCAACGATAGCAAAGATTTTATAGATGCAGGGATAATAATGACTTATTACGTATAGGAACGAGAACAATGCAGGGAAGAGAAGGATTTAATAGATTCAGGAAAGAATAGTGACCTACATGCACGGATATGATCTAAAAAAATAATTGAGCACGGCATGCTCATGCATAGATAGAAAACGAGGAAGGTAATAAGCGCGCAAAGTAGCGTCTTTGGTATCTGAAATGACCGATAAAATCCAGTGCATCCACATGCCTTGATCAATCCCATCTGGAAAATATCGATAGGAGCCATAAGAAAGTTCTAATCGTATGGTATCGTGCGTCATAGTTACCTTAAGTTCCTCGCCATCCTCGTTTACACCCTCTTCTTTGAAACTCATCCGCTTCAGATCATCTAAGTCATCCTTTGTTTTCCTCTTGAAGAAGCCAAACTGCAAGTTGAAACCAGACTTTGAAGCTTAGCTGATAATCTTCAGACACATGCAACTGTTAAATTGACTACGTCACGAATTTACTATGGTAAAATTTGTAAAATTTTTGTGGCCATTTTTTTACATTAAATGTAAGAACTAACGGGGCTAAACGTATCGTCAAATTCTTACCTGATAAGATTGTTTCTCAACTAGTTAAAAATCCAAAAAACCTGGACGATTTGATATTAATGTTCCCAACATTAATTGCTTGCTATGGGCTATGTATGAGTCACGAGTGTATGTTCACATCGAACAATATAGTAAAACAGGAAGTATAATGCAGCAATTTAACCATAAAAAGTGAACAGAATTACTTATATTTTGTGAAAAAGTGGAAATATTTTTTTCTATTTTTACTATTTACGGTGACGTAATCACTTTATATGTTTAGAAATCTGAACCAGAATTGCTATTCCTCAAACAATCACACTAACCGACTCCCAAACCACAGATACACCATGAATCCTAGCCCCTAACCCCTACACAAAATATGCACGTTTGGTGCAGTTTAAGGCATAAACATCCTATAATATAGGATCCTTTATATAAGGATAATCCAGTATATAATCCCTTATTATCAAGAGTCCATAATGTAGGCTATTTCTGGTTCGAAGACACTGCGTCTCGAAAGATAATTGCACACAGAGGAAGCCCCTTACCTTGACTAGAAGACAGAGGACGCCCTTTACCTTGACTAGGAGACACAGATGAAACCCTTTACCTTGACTAGGAGACACAGAGGAAACCCTTTACCTTGACTAGGAGACAGAGGAAACCCTTTACCTTGACTAGGAGACACAGAGGAAACCCTTTACCTTGACTAGGAGACACAGAGGACGCCCTTTACCTTAACTAGGAGACACAGAGGAAACACTTACCTTGACTAGGAGAAAGACGATGATTGCGAGCACGATGATGCCGGCGAGGATGGACAGTAGGTAGATCCACCAGGCGACCGGTTTCGCCTGCTCCTCGATAGCAATCTCCGTGACGAGCGCCGTCTCGGCGATGGCAGCATCCGGATAATTAGTCATCGGCTGCACGACATTGCTGGTAATCGTCACCTCTGCTGCACTCTGCAGGCCGACGCGCTTCACGTGCGGCTGAAACAAGAGAGCATTCGCACCCGAGTAATGGCTGCTGGTAGCGAGTAGCGGTCGCCTCCATAGAAAGGACACTCTTTCTGTAGAGGACACACGTTTCTTTAAAGTGGCCGTTATACAGAGAAACCACCTCTATAGAAAGGAAAGCTGTCTGCCTGTAAATACAACGATTACACGAGATCACAAAGAAGCATTAATTTAAAATAATGAGAGCTTAATTTGTATGTGTTTCTTAAGTGCTTACCCTCATGTCAAGGAAAGTAGACTCCTTGATTCTGCCAGTGATACGGATGTAGACATTCTGATTGGACAGTAATGTCGCCAACTGGCATTCTATTGTTTCACAACGAACGGTGGTGCAATTCTGCAGAATACAATTAATATAATTAGCATGCGCTCCATGAAATCGCTGCTTCATTACAGTTATAATTTTGATTGCGTAAAATGACACTACGACAATACGAAATCAAAAATTCGTTCAATAATTCTTAGATAATAGGTTTCAAATACGTTCAATAATTCTTAGATAATAGGTTTCATATTCGTTCAATAATTCTTAGATAATAGGTTTCAAATACGTTCAATAATTCTTAGATAATAGGTTTCATATTCGTTCAATAATTCTTAGATAATAGGTTTCAAATACGTTCAATAATTCTTAGATAATAGGTTTCATATTCGTTCAATAATTCTTAGATAATAGGTTTCAAATACGTTCAATAATTCTTAGATAATAGGTTTCATATTCGTTCAATAATTCTTAGATAATAGGTTTCAAATACGTTCAATAATTCTTAGATAATAGGTTTCATATTCGTTCAATAATTCTTAGATAATAGGTTTCAAATAATTCGTTCAA
>NW_014578168.1:50644-53133 GCF_000485595.1 Priapulus caudatus
GCGTACCTGCGTGTAGTTAGAGCGTACGTGCGTGTAGCAGCAGCAGCGTACCTGTGTGTAGTTAGAGCGTACCTGCGGGTAAGGTGAACGTCGGCTTCAGGGCGTATCTGCAGCACGTTCACCGCCTTGTTGTTGGCAGTATTCGGCTCGTTGCTCGTCGTCGTCGCCGTCATTCCGACAGTAAAGTTTAATCCGACGAGAAACGACGTCTCCAGCTCGATGTAGAACTTGGCCTGTGTAGCACGGAACACGCATGATTACATGATATACACATGATTACAACATTCTACACGCATGCTTATTAGTACGCATGATTATTAATAACATCATTGTACATACATACGGTGGCTTCGTCTCGAACTTTATATGTTTGCCAACATGCTAACCTGCGTACTTGTGTTTTGTTCATATGGGCCACCGTACATACATTATACGTTTATACACACGATTACAAGATTATACATGACTACAACATTATACACGCATGATTAGTATGTAGACTGGTAGCGGTGAACGGGCAGCATATTCCAAAGAGGTCAGAAGTAAATGTTTGATTAGTTTTCATTGCAAAAATTATTTTTAAACATTTACCATGAGTTTAGACGCGGTGAGGTTGTAACAGCTGCTAAATTACTAATCGTTTTTATCGTTTATACTTTGGTTTTGGTTTTGAATGACTACATTTAGATAATTACTCATAGTTTCTCGAGTTAAGACGACCATACCATTTGCTTGGCACCTAGAGGGTTTGCTACGTCACATTGCAGCTCTTGTTCAGTCGGTGGAGGTTGGCCAGCCACGTACGGGACGTCAACAGTAAGACAGGTCACAGCCATGCCCTGTTGTGAATTCAATAAATACTGAAGGTCATCTTTATACGTCTAGCTAATGCATAGTATTTGTATTCAGTTTTCTTCAGTGTCACTATAGTATTTCTTCTCATTATAAAATGCTATACGGAAACTTTCAGCATAAACATATGACTGTCTATGAGTAGATTTTATTCAAATGATCAAATATCCGATATAATCAATCACTTTTCAATCAAGCATTGCCACTCACGTTATATATTTATAGAAAGCACAACTAAACAATACTCATTGGGCTAATGGGCTATAGTAATATAACTCTTAATATTTAACAAATAATTATTTATAACTAACTATAATTATAATAATTATATTTAACTAACAATTAATTAATAATTAATTAATAACTCATAGTATTATGTCAGCTGTAAATATTACAGCTACGGAAAAGGTGTGTGACTGAAGTTAGATGATTACAAACCTGAGACATGCTCTCTGCGCGTATGAAGTTGGCGGTCTTGCTGTAGGATGCATGCACTTGTGTCTCGTAAGCATTCTCTCCTTTATTATCCACACTGACTACGTACTTTACCGTGCTGTGTCGCCCAGGTACAATGTATTGACTGGAAAACAAACGACAAAAATCATGTTGTACTGTCAAATTGGGTTTTGTAAATAAAATGTATGAAACGGTTATTTATATCAACGATATAAAAGAACAGACACCCACACACAAAAATATAAGAACGTAGAGTTCGACATGTGAGTTACAGAAAATATACTCGTATTTTTATGGGCCAGTTTTGGCGGTTATGCGATTGACATTGTTGGTTCCATTAATACAATTTACTCATAGATACATGCTAGAGACTGTATAATATAGACTCTATAGAGACTGTATAATATAGACTCTATAGAGACTGTATAATATAGAGACTCTATAGAGACTGTATAATATAGAGACTCTATAGAGACTGTATAATATAGAGACTCTATAGAGAATGTATAATATAGAGATCTCTATATTAATCACGGCTGATGTTATAATTGTTTGGGATTAGCAAAGTCTTCGTCTTGAGGTCATGAATCTATCATCATGAAGGTCTGTAATACACTGGAAGTAATACACTGGAAGGTCTGTAATACACTGCTTCTCTTCCCTGCGTCTCCTTCCTCCCATCTCACCCCCCTTCCCCTTTCCCGTAGTAATCGCAAATACGGTTAACTGTTTTAGCTCGCTTCTTCTAGGATCTAGAAGAGTTGTATTTTACTCAATCCCCATCAATGCTAGAAACTAGAGGTGTAAGTCATGAATGAGTACAGGTTGAATTTAATAGAGTAACCAATGTCTACATCTAGTATCTAGTAGAATAACGCACGCGTACCTCTAGTATCTAGTAGTGTAACAGACGCGTACATCTAGCATCTAGTAGAGTAATCCACGCGTACCTCTAGTATCTAGTAGAGTAACGCACGCGTACCTCTAGTATCTAGTAGAGTAACGCACGCGTACCTCTAGCATCTAGTGGAGTAACGGACGCGTACCTCTAGTATCTAGTAGAGTAATCCACGCGTACCTCTAGAGTCTAGTAGAGTAACGCACGCGTACCTCTAGTAACTAGTAGTGTAACAGACGCGTACATCTAGCATCTAGTAGAGTAATCCACGCGTACCTCTAGT
>NW_014578168.1:53143-55698 GCF_000485595.1 Priapulus caudatus
TCCGCCTCCTCCTCCTCCCCCTCCTCCTCCTCCTCCTTCTCCTCCTCCTTTTCCTCATCTTCTTCTTCCTCCTCCTCCTCCTCCTCCTCCTCCTCCTCATCATCATCATCATCATCCTCCTTCTCCCCCTCCTCCTCCTCCTCCTTCTCCTCCTCCTTTTCCTCATCTTCTTCTTCCTCCTCCTCCTCCTCCTCCTCCTCCTCATCATCATCATCATCTTACTCCTCCTCCTCCTCCTCCTCCTCCTCCGGCTAGCCCTTCCTCTCGTCTCAGTTTCAGCGCAGATGAAAAGAATTAGTGGACAGAGGGAGACATGCATATATTCACACCTGCTCGATGATGTGCATGAGGCTGTTAGCGCTGATGACTGGAGGCAGGACAGGGAAGGCTTCACCGGTAGAGTAAGCCCGATCACCGTTCACAGCGTAGTCGATCGTGAACGTTAGCGGGTTCAGCTTATCTCTGATGTCGTTCTGTAAGAGCAGCGAAATTATCGAATTATTGTTAGCATTATATATTATTATTCTATCGAATTCTTATATTATGTTCTGTGATGGCGTCGTCGACATCTTTGTTCGAAACGATTGAAGCCAACGTCGAAATTTGTGACGCGAACGTGGCAGATGACGAAATGTACTTCTCACTCATCCTACGTCGTAATTTTATGTGAAAAACATAACGATTCATAAGTCAAAATTTTGATCAGGTACTATTTAGAGTTGGTTGACTGCAATCTTAAAACTCTGCCCCGAATCCGGCCTGAAATCTGCGTGCGCCACGAATGATAGTGGCCTACATATAAGTGGGTTGTTCATATTACACGTGCCGTGGACATATGGCTGCAATATGCAGGATATTGGCTGGCGGGGCGAAATATATTTTCTCTTCACACAGTAATGGATCAGTACAAAAGTTGTACACCCGTCGGCCACTAGCAACTAAGAATAGGATGAAACAAGAGTACTTGAGCATGGTATTTTTGCTAAAACTTTCGCAGCAGTGTTCACGAACCAACAGCTTTTGTTAACAATGACAACATAAGCAATAACTCTGGCACACCTAAATGACTTGCAATAGAAATTTCCACCACGTTCGCAGTAGTAAACTTGTTTGCGTGATATATTCTACGAGGTTCTACGATGCCACAACGGCGTGCGTTCAGAAAGCTTTTACCAACCGTCCTAACACGTAGGCTGCTAAATTCGTAATCTACGTGTTGTGGCTGTCTAGAAGACTGACTTGTCATTTCGCCTCGTCATCACTTCTATTTATTTAGTTTTATTTGTTTTAATTTTATCAGCATTGTCTATTTACTTGTTTAACTATTATGTTACCTCCCAAATGTAATTCATAAGTGTAAATAAAATAAGTTGAATAGAATGGAATCGAATTGAGTATATGGAGTGAAATGCTTGCTTACGCTAATGAGGATCTTGTGCGTGACGCAGTTGCGGGAGCCTCGTAATAGTTGGATGGGCCCTTCCACCTTATCCACCTCTTTGCCGTTAACACTAAAGACGGCTCTGACGGGAAATCCAACTTTGGTAACACTCGTGATTGTGTAGTAAAATTCTGAAAGAAAAAACCCCAACGTTCTTACCGTGACCACTCCAAATAGATGAGAAAATTAAATTCTATTCTTAGAAGGAAAGATGGAGACCCGCGACCACCAAGGAGGAAATTACTCCATGGATTTCACCCCATGAAGAGAATGCTTCAGGAAAAAGTATACCCCCCGCTAACTTACACCTCCAGAGAAAAAATGCTCCAGGCAGTTTACACCTCTGAAGAAGAAATCGTCCCAGGAAGGAATAACCCTAAGAACTTATAAACCAAGGAATTCCAAGGATGAAAATGTACCAGGATGCTCATAGGAACTCACACCGCACAGGAAATAGAATACTACCGGGAGCTCACACCTCCCTGGAAGAATATGCTCCAGGAAATACTATACTGCTAGGATCTCACACCTCCAGGGAGGGAGTTGTTCGCAGGAGCTCGCTACTAGCTCCTGTGTGAACGGAATGTTGTCGTACCGACAGACACGGGCACATAGGCGCCCGTGTAGGTGAAGCACGTCGTAGCGTCGACGCATGGTACGGGCTGGTTCTTGCTGTTGCGGCATTTCTTCTCGGCTGTGTTCACGTAGCTGGGGTTAAAGGTCATGGCGACGTCAGTGTCCAGCACGGGTCGGGCGGCCAGCACCACCGCCGCGCTGCTCTCATACGCTCCCACTGCTACGTCTGTAAAGCAGTGTGAGCAGCTGTACACACGCGCGCACGCACGCAGCGCACGCACGCAGCGCAGCGCACAGCATCACGGCCCACACACACCAGCACACACACACATGCCACACACACACACACGCGTCGCGCGCTGCGCACACACACAAGCACACACATTCGCACACGCCACGCACGCGCACACCACATCACATACACACACGCGCAGCCACACACACAGCACACACAGCACACAACTCGTGCGGCATCGCACACACACAGTCACACACACACACACACAATCACAGCACACACACTGCACGCACGCACACA
>NW_014578168.1:55880-61031 GCF_000485595.1 Priapulus caudatus
ACACACACACACACACACACACACACACACACACACACAAACACACACACACGGGCACATTACGTGTAATATAGAAACGCATATGCTCCACGCAGTAAATTACACACAGCGTATCACGAGGACAAGAAAAACTGTGGAAATGCCAGGACCTTACCTGGATAGTTGTTGTTGTCGAGGTCCAGACTTTTGGAGATGCTCCAGCCGAACCCGCGCAGGTTCGGGTCAATGTCGGCTGCGGCGATGCGCTGCGAAAACTCCGGATGAACACCTTCACGATGACCTCTATAGATGTACAGAGCTCCCTAGAGAAGATTAGTAGAAGATTGGAGAGTAGAATACACATGATGTTTAATATTCCTGACTAAATACTTTAGTACGTCAAAACCTGAGTCGTTGACGCATTTTTTGACGTCATTGAATAACGTTTCCATGTGCAGATGTACAGAGCTCCTTAGAGATGATCAGGGGTTCATGATATCAGTGGTTAATAATGACAGGTAACGAATGTTATTTTAATATGTATTGTATAATGTTTAATTGTCTGTATGTTTAATATGTTATTTTAATATGTAATTTTTATGTACATGTTTATAATGACAATAATGACATTTGTCATTATTAACTTCTGGTGATATTTAATATTCCTGATTAAATACGTCAGTACGTCAAAACCTGAGTCATTGACGATTTAACGTTTCCATGCACGCATTCCCTTGAGCAGCTCAAAGTTGAACATTTAGCGAGTACGTAATTAGAAAGCTTCTCGCCCCTCTGCGTTGCTAAGTATCTAGATTTATTATTTCTCCAATTAATCTCGTTAGGCGCAATATATATATATCAGAATGATATAATCATCAGCGCAACAGTTAGTGTGCATTCAGCTTGTGAGTGAGTAAAATCGGTATTCAACAGTCTTCTCCCTTTTATATACACTAAACTAGGATGCTACAGCACACTTTGTTTTGTAATTATGGGCCAGGGAGAGAGAGAGAGAGAGAGGCCGAATCTACATGCGAAATTATAAAAATTCATTTCAGCTGTAGTGAAATCCCCGACCGACTACGTCACGCGTCCCCGGACTACCTACCGCTCCGCCGTCTTCATTCGGTGCCCCGATAGCGACGTCCTTGTATCCATCCAGATCCAGGTCTCCCACATCTGTGATCACCGTGCCGAATCTCGCGTAGGAGACGCCCCTTCCTTCCAGCTTTTCATCCTGTTCCACGAGAGGATCCATACCGCTCCCCTGCACAGATGACATAGACCCACGATTTTTTCTCTTATTTTTTTTCGGAAAGAGTTTCTCATCGGTTCGTGTTACGGACGCAGATGCTTCTGTAATGCCGCGCACATTCACGCATACACGCGTGCACCCTCACTTCATCGTTTGTAAGAAAATAAACAAGAAAACATTTATTTTTTTCCCTGCATTTTACAATAGTGAAATCGCCTGGTGTTTGTAAACTCTTGGTGAGTGTATTACTAAGATACAGAATTGGATCCAGTTGATGAAATACTCATTCGCCCTTTCTGAATTTAAGAATTTAACCTCTCCAGATTGCCCCCGATTGAATACACCTTACACTACTTATACGCGCAATCTAAGTGCGAGCAAACCTAGTCATTAACATTAGCATTATCTTTACGATGTTTCTGACAACGGCCCCCAGGTTCATGTAATTTGTATTTGTATTTGTATGTAATCATGTAATTTGAGAATTTAACCCCTCCAGATTGCTGCGATTGAATCCAATTATACGCGCTATCCGATACTATTATACTACTTTCTATACTATTATCTGAGTGTGAACGAACCTGGTTCATGTAGACGTACACCCGGCCGTTCTCTGTCCTGTCGTCGTCGTAGTAGTAAGGCCCGCCCACCAACAGATCGGAGAGTCCATCATTGTTAATGTCGATGGCAGCGACGGCAGCACCGTAGTACTCTCCCATCTTCGTGCCATTCTTCATAATCTTGACGACGAAGTCTCCCTCGTAGATTATAACCTACATATAATAATAGCATAATATATATATATATATATATATAAGCATAGATAATAATAATAGGATAATATAATAATATAATAACCTACATATAATAGCGCAGAACGAGAGCAGCACGTGAGATTGTCACGTGTTCCATCGCCGACCAATCAGATACCCGAAAGTCGAGATTGAAGGTAGGCAATTATAACCCTACTCTTTCTAAGATCTACCTATAATCTACCCATACCTATATCTTCTATATTCTCTCTAATTATAATCTACCAACCATTGATTAGCTCCAATGGTAGGTAGGCATAGGTACGAAATAGGTATCTTTCTGCACATTCAAGTATAGCTATACATTGGATCGACTATTTATGTATGTGTGTGTGTGTGCGTACACACGCGGACGCCCGCACACACATACATAGTATCAAGAGCTATAATAATACCCATTAGGTAGCCTATATCTTATATATCTAATATTAGGTATCATTAGCTCTCGATAGTACTGCCAGTGGCGTCTGCTATGTGACTTTCTAGCGGAGCCATTACCATTCCTCGAAGCCGCTCGTCTTCTGTGAACCGCGGCGCTCCCGCTACTACCAGGCGGTTTCCTGACGGGAAGAACACGCCGGAACTGATTGAGTAGCCGATGAGGGATAGATCCCGGCTTGGCAGCAGGTTTAGCGGAATGCGATCGCGGTTAGACGGCGACACCGTCCGCGTTCCGTCGTAGTCAATCACGGAACCTGCAAGGGGTTGCCATGGTTACAGGTTTGATATGTACGCGACCGAGTTAGGAGCAATGCTCGTGCAATATAGCAAATAGCTTGGAAGGAGGCGGAATTAACGAATTAAATTTCGAACCAGATTTTTCCACAGTAATAATAGCAGGAGTATCATGATATAGACTATACATTATGACACTCGGGATAATAGGGTATCTGGAATGCTATTACAAATAATTTTATAGACAAGCACCATACCTGAAAACTCCCACACTCCAGGTGCACCTATCAGAAGCTGGTCGTTCACGTTTCCATCCTAAAGAAACATCAACGATAATTCTCAGCAATAATCATACATTGTAAAAATTAGCGCTTTTGCAACCTGGTGAAACAATGCGACTGTTTTGGTCTATTTTTGTCTATTTCTGTTAGTGTGCAAGACACATCATCAGTTGAATAGCGTTGTTTAACTTCATATTTCTGGAAAACATCAGCTTCCCAATACACATTACACACATATTCGCATAACACATAGTTGCGACGGCCGGTTTCCGTCACACATCATGCTACTATCGCGTACTTATCAAGCGCAAACATGCTTCCATGTACTTACGGGTGGGTAGTGTACCGACCATCCCGCCATTCCTACTCCGTAATACCAAGCTCCACTCGCCAACTGGTAGGTCGGTTTACCTGCAAAAAAATTTGAAAATTACAAAAAACGATATTTGGCGCTTTCGCCAAAACCTTTCGATTTGAAATACCGAGGAAACCAGGACGAGGGTCAATTTTGAGACAATTCATGGGAGGAAAACGAACCCCTGAAAAGTATATCGCAGGACAATCTAATGCCCCCACTCATCGCACATTCACTTCATCGATGATCACCATATGCGTACCTGCGAGAGGGTAGAGCTCTCTCACTTGCTTGAGATCGTTGTTCAGTTCCCAGCAATAGCCATTCATATAATTGTTACATGTTTCTAGCTGTGTACAATCCCTTCCGTAGTACTGGTTCTGCCAATGCGGCGCACAAGCCTATGGGGATACAATCTCATCAGTTGTGATACACGTGCTCACGAGAATTCGACTAGTTTTTCGCTCGTGCTCAATGCACTTAAATGGTCTCACGCAGTACGAGAAACACGCTAAAAAAATCATTGAACACATATAAAGAATAATATGATATAGACATCTGTCTCTGGCTCAACGTATAAAATAAAATCTCATATAAGATTGTAGGATTGTATGATTGATTGTAGGATTGTAAGGTTGTAAGAAATATATACGCTAAAGAATTTATTTCACGTACTATGACGCTCCCCGGACCTCCCCGATCCTGTACATCCATGGTGGCACCAAACCACTGATGATTTTTGTCGTGCCACAATCCGCCGAGTTTACTGTCAGATGCAGTGCACGAGGATGGATTCGGAAGATATCCATTGGGATAGGAGTACACGCATATGTTACCTGCAAAGATATCACGCGAACGTTCCTCAGCATCGAAAAGACTCTACGGTGGCTTTATGGGTTTGTTTAATCGGTATAACTATTTAAAAAACATAAAAATAAAGTTGATCTTAGTTAGATCCATAATGAGTTATAATTACTTGAGTAATTGTAACTTATTATGGATCTAACTAAGAGCAACTTTATTTTTATGTGAACTATAGAGATCCGATGAAATTATTCAATTATTTAAAAAGCACCCTTAAATATCTCGATCGTCTCCTTGCAGATTTTATCAAACATCTCAAGGTCATTACTCTCCTTCATGAGGAAGCAATTAATATCTTAAATGTCTTAAATTTGTAGCCACGTCGGCAAATGTTGACAGAATCTAGCGGTGAACCTTGCGTTAGAAATATCGCCGCAGCTTGCAATGGTCAGACCTTCTATAATAAACGCGACGATTCCACAAGCATTTTACTTTAGTCTACCCACCTCTGTCAGTCACCTTGATCTCCTCACACGGAGCATTGGTTTGCGTAATGGGGCATTTGAATAGCGCTCCTGGGTTCTCTACACTATGCTCTCCCGTGTAGAACTCCGAGGAAGATTTGGGAGCACCGGCGAGCAACCTTTAATCATCGCCGGAGTGGGATGTTGGACATTTCATGATTAGGTTCGCACTATACTGCATTTTCGTACTCAGACTTTCATTGTGGGTGCGGATTTTATAATTTACATCACTCTTCAATCGTGCGTTTTATCAGTCTGTACGACAGATTGTGATGGGTTTCATGGGTCAATCCATCCATCCATCCATCCATCCGTCCGTCCGTCCGTCCGTCCGTCCGTCCATCCATCCATCCATCCATCCATCCGTCCGTCCGTCCGTCCGTCCGTCCGTCCGTCCGTCCATCCATTCATCCGTCCGTCCGTCCGTCCGTCCGTCCGTCCGTCCGTCCGTCCGTCCATTCATTCA
>NW_014578168.1:61044-66305 GCF_000485595.1 Priapulus caudatus
GGATGATGGATGGGATGGTGGATGGGAATGATGGATTGGACGGGATGGTATGAATGGGATGGATAGTATGAATGAATGGATGGTCATGGATGGATGGACATGTATCGAACGGTATGAATGGAATGGATGGAATGGATAGATGCGATGGATGGCATTGATGTGATGGATTGGATTGGATGGAATGGATGTTGGATGGATTGATGGATGGATGGATGGTGTGGATGGATGGATGGAATGGATGGATGGTATGGATGGAATGGCCATCGGGTGACGGTCGCAATGGATGGGATAGATGGGATGATGGAATGGATGGAATGGATGGAGGATGGATGCGTGATGGATGATGATGGACTGTGATGGCATGGATGGATGGCTGAATTGGCAAATGGATGGATGGATGGATGGAATGGATGGATAGGATGGATGGAATTGGTATGGATGGATGAGGGATGGATGATGCATGGATGGCAATGGATGGTGAGTGGAATGGATGGGTATGCGATGGAGGTATGATGGAATTGGATGGATGGATGGATGGATGGTTATGGGATGGCATGGCATGGAATGGAGTGCGATGATGGTAGATGGAATGGATATGGTGATGGATGGATGGATGGATGGGATGGATGGATGATGGTATGTGACGATGGAGGGATAGATGGGATGGAGATGGATGGATGGAAAGGATGCGATGTATGGCAGGATGGATGGATGGGCATGGACAATGGAATGGCTATGGATGGATGGAATGGCTATGGATTGGATAGGATAGATGGATGGCTGATGGCTGGAATGGACTGGATGGAATGAATGGAATGGTGGATGGCGATGGATGTATGGACTGGATGGATGATGGAATTGGATGATGGATGGATGGACATGGATGGAATTGGATGGATGATGGATGGTACTATTGGATGGAGGGATGGATGGATGGATGGATGGCATGATGGATGATGGATGGATGAATGGATGGATGATGGATGTATGAATGATTTTGAGATGGATGGCGATGGATGAATGGTGGATGGATGTCCATCCATCCATCCATCCATCCATCATCCACCATCCATCCATCCATCCATCCATCCATCCATCCATCCATCCATCCATCTATGTATCCGTCAACTCGATCGTCAATGATATGTATATGATTTCTCCAATTTGCATACTTGCGAATTAAAGAAACCTTGACCACCAAACTAATATAGACTATTAATATTTCTATCTATTAAGCAATCAATCAATCAATCGATCTATTTACACACATATTTATATATCTATTATTTTTCCTAATCAGACACCATCACGATCCACCTACCAATTTCCATCTTGGTTATTTAAAAGTCCTACTGAAAATCCAAAGTGCGTGTCTCTAACGTTGGCGGGTTGTCGAAAGATTTTAGCGTTCGCTGTGTCTAGATTAAACCCGTGTGTGCACTCGATCAGCTGCCAACATATCCACAGCGTTCGCAGCATCCCTAGCTCTCTAACTGTCCGAGAGCTAAACGCTTTCAGATATCGACACATGGTTAACCCTATCACGAAGGCGAGGTCTGCCGGCCTCGAGTGAATGACGGTCGAGTCGTTCTCAAGGATGGGGTTGACCACCGTTCAGGCACGAATTTCGACGCTCTATAACATATCCGACAACGTCGATGGCACGGTCACCATCCACGCGAATCCTTGCCGTAGCTTCGCTGCAGTCACTCCATCTCTACACTCCCAGCTTCAGCGGCGCTCCGTGGCTCACTGATAAAAAATGAAACACATAATGACGACAACGAAACACGGGGGTTGTGCGCGAGTGTGTCTTCTCTATCTCGTGTCTTCTCTTCTCGCGAGTGTGTTCACCACGGCTTCAACCCTGCTGATCGTGTCGCCATGCTACCCCACAGTAAGGCACACACGCGCATAATATTATAATACAGGCGCGCGTATAGAGCACACGTGTTTCTCGTTTCACGCGCGAACACATGTAGATCTTCGTCACACAGGAAACTGCGTGTGCGGAAGGAAACGGAAATCTGGCGCCTAGCGGTACTTTACAGTTTATTGCCGCCTATGTAGATACGTATATATAAGGAGGTTTGTCATTATTAACTCCTGGTATATATATATATATATATATATATATATATATAATATTATAATGATGCCGCGAAGTGAATGTTGTTTGACTTGCGCGTCACCCAAAAAGGGAAACTACAGGGCCAAAATAATACGTCACTACTCTCGTTATTTATTTTAGGTGATACAGCGATTCTTGACACTTGTGCAAACACATGATAAGTACTTTGGACCAATCGGTATATGCTAGTAAAACACTACACGTGGGAGCGGTAGCCCTCCCGCGACATGACGTAGCCCACATTGAATTTACGAAACCAAGTCGAAATGAATTAAGCTGAATGTATTTTCGATTGCAAATAGTATCAGGCACTGAATATTTGTTATACCTACATCATCACTTTATAACATGACAGTAATGCGGAAGCTAACCCTAGCTTAGCTCTAGTACTATAGCCCGCGCGTACAGTTGCCGCAGGAAACTGTACGCGGGCTATAGTACTAGAGCTAACGCTAGCTAGTTCGCAAAAACATGTGGATATCCCTAATCGTGAATTAATAGTGAAATACATGTGCATTGGTCCACCTATTGTTACCGATTCATATCATATCGATGTGCGCTGATTGGGATATATTAGCGCGCGTATATAGCGAACGGTTACCCTATACTAACTTCCGTATAAATCTAACGGAAAGAGCTGCGTGCGCATGTCTAGCCGTACATACGTCTATAGTGTCTCCATTAACAGCGCTCCCACCATGTCAAGGTCAATTATCCAACAGCTATATGATGTTATTAAATACACCGGATCAATGCATGGTCGATTATAAACGATTTGACGTATGAACTCAAGCACAAATCGCCCGCGGTGCTCGGTTTTGGAGTAAGTTGTGAACCTTATCTCATGCTTTAGAATGCAGCATACGTATGAAACTACAGCGTGTATTATTATAAGTTGCATCTAACAATTAGTTAATAATTATATGCATTCAGTTATTAACTATTACCGTAATTACAGCTATGTTACCTATACTACTATAATCAATAATATTTTCGGTTTGTCAACTAATAAATAGAAGCGTGTCTGACTACTAAACACATGTTAAATAGCCCACATCTTTTTAGTACACAATATAGGATCATTCGAACAGATTAAATAAACCCTATACTCACCTGTAGGCTGTAGAGATCGCCTATACACGTATATATGCGATACAAAATTCGCCTTTAATCACTGGCAATATCTTTAATCACCGGATTTATCTTCGTGTTAATTTATTAAGCACTTCACAACCCTTCCTTCGAAATCGGCAGCCACTGAAGATCCGCTTGCAATATATGCACACATGCACCGCGAGGACTTTGGACCTATCGCAGCGCCATTGCTATTGGCATCCGCTAAGGTGTGGCAGGGCGCTCGCGTATTGTGCT
Source organism: Priapulus caudatus (assembly GCF_000485595.1). Lineage (NCBI taxonomy): Eukaryota > Metazoa > Priapulida > Priapulimorpha > Priapulimorphida > Priapulidae > Priapulus > Priapulus caudatus. The sequence continues at coordinate 64,547 of NW_014578168.1, forward strand.
AGCGCGATGTGCGATGACGCGTGTACGTATAGGTGCAGGTGGGTACACGTGCCTGCTGCTCTCCCAGCACAGACAACCCAGCTACTACATACCGTAGACAACATTCACTCACATATATGGAAATCGTGTATCTCCCTCGTGGGGGATAGATGGTCGCGCTATGCTTGCACACCTCTCCGCGGCATACCGGACGGGAAATGCTAACCTCGTATGTGTCCGCCGGTATACACGCGGAATTTGGCACGCTTAATCTACCTTTTAGTTCGCCCAGCACGCGTTACTAAAACTAAAACTCTAAAATGTAAAGCATAATGTAGGCCTATAATCGGGTAACTTTATTGCCATTTGTTTTGTCGCGATCACTGTACACATGCAGGTCACGCAAAACGCCTATACAAAGAACGCACAGAGAATATTCCAAGCCCGGTTTTACCCAGAACCAGTTCACCAGAGAATGTATACAACATACAGGTCTGGTTACAGGGTCCAGTCTATATCTCGTGCCCGCATCGGCGCTCGCCAGCGCTATATAGCTGCGCGTATTTCTGGTGCATTGCATCACTAGTTCCACACAACGTTCCTGACACAGATCGCCTCGGGCGTATGATTCAGGTTCGTCATTCACGCATGTCGAGGCGCGCGCACGCTATAGCGCATTCTCCCGGTATAATAAAAGATTGTTAGTGTATATTTCTGACGTATTTACCATCCATCCATCCATCCATCCATCCATCCATCCATCCATCCATCCATCCATCTATGTATCCGTCAACTCGATCGTCAATGATATGTATATGATTTCTCCAATTTGCATACTTGCGAATTAAAGAAACCTTGACCACCAAACTAATATAGACTATTAATATTTCTATCTATTAAGCAATCAATCAATCAATCGATCTATTTACACACATATTTATATATCTATTATTTTTCCTAATCAGACACCATCACGATCCACCTACCAATTTCCATCTTGGTTATTTAAAAGTCCTACTGAAAATCCAAAGTGCGTGTCTCTAACGTTGGCGGGTTGTCGAAAGATTTTAGCGTTCGCTGTGTCTAGATTAAACCCGTGTGTGCACTCGATCAGCTGCCAACATATCCACAGCGTTCGCAGCATCCCTAGCTCTCCAACTGTCCGAGAGCTAAACGCTTTCAGATATTGACACATGGTTAACCCTATCACGAAGGCGAGGTCTGCCGGCCTCGAGTGAATGACGGTCGAATCGTTCTCAAGGATGGGGTCGAACACCGTTCAGGCACGAATTTCGGCGCTCTATAACATATCCGACAACGTCGATGGCACGGTCACCATCCACGCGAATCCTCGCCGTAGCTTCGCTGCAGTCACTCCATCTCTACACTCCCAGCTTCAGCGGCGCTCCGTGGCTCACTGATAAAAAAAATGAAACACATAATGACGACAACGAAACACCGGGGTTGTGCGCGAGTGTGTCTTCTCTACCTCTGTCTTCTCTTCTCGCGAGTGTGTTCACCACGGCTTCAACCCTGCTGATCGTGTCGCCATGCTACCCCACAGTGAGGCGCACACGCGCATAATATTATAATACAGGCGCGCGTATAGAGCACACGTGTTTCTCGTTTCACGCGCGAACACATGTAGATCTTCGTCACACAGGAAACTGCGTGTGCGGAAGGAAACGGAAATCTGGCGCCTAGCGGTTCTTTACAGTTTATTGCCGCCTATGTAGATACGTATATATAAGGAGGTTTGTCATTCTTAACTCCTGGTATA
>NW_014578168.1:67637-92585 GCF_000485595.1 Priapulus caudatus
TAACTCATGTTGCCAGAAAAGGTAATGAACGCCCGGTTTGTGTTCTGGACAGTTGATCGTGGGCAGTTCGCTGTTGGTTGCCATTGCCAAGACCTGGGAGCAACTGCGCTTTTACTCCTCCCGCTTGCGACGGCCTTGCATCTGTATAATATGTCTAACGTCAAGATACCGTAGCTACAATAAACAATTCCTACTAAAGCGCTGTGGAATACCTAACTACAAAAGAGTTATTGTGGTGAAATTCTGCTGTTGCGCATTAAATGTTTACGAGAAAGATTTCTTTGTCCGTAGGGTGTCGAGCCACACAGGCGGCGTCGTGAAACAGGAATTCCAACTCTTCCTCAACTGAACAGAAGTACTAGTATGATGACGGTTCCACGCTACTGAGCATCGATCTCCCGGCTGCATTGCCTGGACATCCCATCACTAGCCTTCTCATTGCCTTGTCCTAACGCAAACTGCATGCAGCGCCCCTTCGCTCACTCAGGATACCATGTAGATTGAGCCCATGAGCGAGAGCGCCATCTGTCGTGGAGTTTGGTCCCAACGTTTCAACTGTTTGGTTATGGTCGGCCTGTATGCTGACTAGGGGTTCTTTACATAATTTTGCTATTACATTGAGTGACATACAACTCAACGCAAAATACCAGATGCGGTCCAAAATATTCCATAGATTTCTTAGCATCTGCTAAATGGTGCACACATACCATCGGTATGGTGCGCTTGGTTTTACGCACACTCTCCTACACACACATAAACACGCGCATACACACACACACACACACACACACACACACACACACACACACACACACACACACACAACGCGCGCGCACACACACACACACACACACACACACACACACACACACACACACACACACACACACACACACACACACACACACACACACACACACACACAGCTATAGTCAGTGCAGTCTGTACGTATAATTTACACCGCCTGGTGGTCAGCTGTCGATAGACGCGGGCGCTCGCACGCCGGCTGCAGGCAGGGAGGCAGCCCAGGCAGGGAGGCAGGCAGGGAGGCAGCCCAGGCAGACAGGCATTCTTACACATGCAGCTTCTCACACTGATCATCCCCGCGGTATATGTGCGCGTTGAAAGTTAGATGGCGCGATCACTTGGACGTGCTATTTAAGGGGAAGTTACGGTGGCTGTTAACAACCACATAACGACACGACTGCAGCTTGACAGCATGGTGATAATAGGAATAGGAATAGGAATAGTCTAAGGAGTAGTCTAAGGAATAGTCTAAATAGGAATAGTCATGCCTCAAGTTCTTTAGCTGGTCACGTTGAGAGCGGTCTAATCTTGCGCCCCATACCCCATACACCATATGCGCCATATATGTTTGTTTCATGTTGTTACGGGGAAATATTAATAAATGTCGGCGATCATGCATGGTAAAATTATTTTTGAGATGTGCATACAAAAATAAGGTAAAGCAGCCATGCAAGCAAGAAAGTAGGTATACGAAAGCAAAGAACAGCTCAAATTAAACACTTTTACTTGTTATACTGTGTCGGTTAGAAAGAGAACTAGGCATATATGAAAAACGTATAAAACAAGGGCATTCTGCTCTTGGGGGAAATTAGCAGAATAAATCATAAATCGTATATTCTGCACGTTCATTCTACTACTAGTGTCCGTCCGAGAGATGGCGCTGATGCATGTTGTGTTTGGACGGCACCAGAGTAAACATTACGCATTACAATTTACAGATTTACAGTTCAAAGTACATTACAGATTTACAGTTCAAAGTACAAGTACAAAATTTAATGTACAATTACAAGTCAAAATGAGAAACCAATAATCTTTTAACTTTGCTGCTTTAAAGTGCTTTCCTCGTACTACTTGCGCTAGGTATACTGAATGAGCCGTGAGTTGATCTAGTACTAGTACTAGTAGTAGTAGTAGTAGTAGTAGTAGTAGACCGTACCGTGCCACAATGACTTGAAGCCACATGCACTTGAAGCGTTTCATCTGTACACACACGCCGCCGCCATTGCTGGCATGCTGCTGCGCTGCACACTGACACATAAATATATAGTTATATAACTATATATTTATGTGTCAGTGTGCAGCGCAGCAGCAATGGCGGCGGCGTGTGTTTACAGATGAAACGCTTCAAGTGCCTGTGCTTGAAGCGTTTCAATAAAATATATACGCAGGGGTCGTGTGCTGTGCACGGCGACAGTTATAACTTATAATATTTAACTGTCGCCGTGCACAGCACACGACCCCTGCGTATATATTTTAGGTAGTGGCTAAACGACCGGACCCGGTTTCGGAGGCCTGAAAACTAAACAACCGGCTCTCTTCTCTGATTGGATTAGGACAATTTTTAATGCAAAACATAAAGAAATATATTGAATTCCAAACATAAACAAAAGTTACAGAACAAATAAATGAATACGGAACAAATAAATGCAGAAACAAATAAAATACAAAGAAATAGAAAGCAGAGGAAAATAAAAACACCTTATGGGGTTCGAAAACGGTACTTTACTATCAAGAAGCGAAACTTACGTTGAGCCACTGCAACCAACTTGAAAATTAGAGCTATAGACCCTAACCCTAACCCTAACCCTAACCTAACCTAACCTAACCCTATCCCTAATTTAAAATAAATAAAATTAGCCAAAAATAATAATAAATGAAATAGTGACAAATTAGCCAATCAGTAGAAGAGAGCCGGGTTGTTTAGTTTTCAGGATACCAAAACGGATCCGGTTGTTTAGACACTTCGTATATTTTATTGAAACGCTTCAATAAGTGCCTGTGTAACGTACAGTAGGGCCTACACGTTATGAAAAACTTATTACTCCACCATGTAGGCTATTAGTATTAGTATTACTATATATATGTACTATTAGTATTATTAATTGCACGTCTAGTCTCCTTATGACTACAATAGGCTTGACTCTACTGACGCTCATAGGGTCTATGTCCCCAGGGTACTGCCAGAAACGTACCCTGCCAGGGTTCTCCTACGTTCGGCAAACGGGGCGTGCGCGCCCCGTTTGGGGAAAAACTCCCCCCTGTTTCAATCGTTGCGTCCCGTTTAAATTTTCTCCGCCCCGCGATTAAATCACACATTAAAAAAGTTTGACAGCGCGGGATCGATCGTCAAGAATTTCAATTCGACCAGGACCCGACGTCGTGTATTTTTACCGGGAGCACGCATGCACTGCAGACGATACAAAGTACAAAACAGTTAACCTGTCCCGAACCAACACTAACTGTAAACCGACTCGGCTATCTTATATATACAAGAACGCTCAAATACGGTCTATGGTGTGGTGGCGATTTTACGCATTATTAGTGGTAGGTAAAAAAACACGCCCCGACCCCATAGTTTCCCCTCTTCCCCCTTCCTCCTCCCCCTCCCCTCCCCTCCCCCTGTTTCAATTTCATCCTGGCATAACAACGCCTGCCCTGGTCACTATTGATATGGTTAGGGTTAGGATTAGGGTTAGAGTTAGGGTTAGGGAGTAGGCGTAGGCAACTCCCTAGACACTCGTTAGTGGAGTAGGCGAGGTAAGGTCCGGCATATTAGATAGTACCAGGATACGTTCCGGTATACCGGTCCGTACCCAGGGTACGTTCCGGCAGTACCCCGGGGGACATAGATCCTCTCAGCTCTACTGACACTGTTAATAGTTTAACTACACTAATTATGTTGACTGATGATTACAATTGAGTGGCATTTGAATATATTTATACGTGGAATGTGTTGTCGTATAAAGGTTGCAGGGATGGCAAAGGGCGAAGTTGCATCATCTGAAGCAGAAATGGATGGGGCCAATTCTAATGAGATAGCTCTTCATCAAACCAGATGCTCTGAATATTCATTTAGATCCAGTTCTAGGTAATCCTTTGTAAATTTAATTGAATTCAATGGTGAACATACTTTGGAAGTTAATTTTTATCAGTATTTATTAGCTCATCTGACTAGTCAGATGCAGCTCGTTGTAGAATCGCATAAGCGTGGCGTGCGTCTTGCGCGTCCGTACGTGCGTAAACAGTTGGGCACATATTAAACGGCGTCGACGTATGGTCACTGATATTGGACGTGGGGGTAATGTCGAAACGAGTTGGAATTTGGAAGCTGGGGGGGGGTCAAAGGTAAGAGGTATAAAACGAGGGGAACATTCCGTCCTTAACTTAAGGTATATGGGAGGAAATGCGGAATTGCGGCACAAATCTAAAGGCTCGACCTAGGTCGTGATAGTCGGCTGTATATGCATCATGGTAGGAAAAGCCATCATGGTGCTGAAATGGAGCGGCCAGCAGGTCAAGGTCAAGGGGCACAGGGCGAGATTTTAGAAGACATTTTTAGGGGTGAGGACAATGGTCTGACGGAGCGGTTTGAGAAATTTTTTGTTTCAGTGGACTAGCATTTTATGGCTTTATTGAAAGGCCATGGAAATGTCCTTCTGCTGACATGCGATAGAGTAATGTCGGATAACCTTTTGACGCCTCAAGAGGAGGGGTTAAACAAGGATTTGTTTTAGGGCCTACTGTTTTGAAAGAATTTGAGCTGCTGGGTTTGCTAGTAAGAATTCTATACATGCTGGATGTATGAGCTACAATGTACAGTGGAAATTTTCAAAAGCTAAAATTTGTTGAAGTATAGGTTTAATGCTCGCTTTAAATCGAAAATTTCCTATGGCATTCTGTACTGTCAGTGCGTTACATAGTAACTTAATTATGGCCACTGCCAGTGGCCAATTGCCAGTGGCATGTGGGTGTTGTAGTACGGGTGTAGTTTTTGGGCTTAGCGTAATAGTTTTACAGGTGCAAAGCTCTCTATTAGCAGCCTGTAGGCTTGCATAGGTAAATGGATGAGCTAGCTTACCTATTCTGTCTTAGCAAATAGTGTTTTTGTTTTTTTTCTTTGCTATACTACGTACATGGGAGCTTCCATCTTAATCTTAAGAACATTAAAAAGTACCACCATCTCGATGCAACTTTCATAACAATCCAAACGAACATTTCTTTGCGAAGGTTCCTGATACCATCCCAGTTTCGAAATAAGGGCTTATTCTTTGTCTCGTACTTGTCATTTCCAACGGAGGACAAGTAGATCTGTCCAGGTAGCTTGATCCGCGGACAGCAGCCTTTTTAGAGGCAATATTTTCATAATGTATGTCTATGCCATTGCTTGCCCGCTGCTGGAACCCGAGTTACCATAGTATAACACTGGGCTGCCGGAAGGTTATGGCACGAATTAACATAATTTTTCATAGTATAAACATTTATGTGAAGTTATATAAAAACGTTACGCGGTCTTGCTAGCCCACGAAATCGGTCCTTGCTAGGGTTTAGAAGACCGTCAGAAACCCCCCCCAAATTGCAGTCCGAGTAGACTCTCAGAGCATTCTGTATAGACAATCAGTCGGGCACAGGCCTCATCCGGCCAGCGCCACCAGCCTCGAGAAAGAGAGAATTGAGAGAGAGGGAGAGAGAGGGGAAGAGAGTCAGAGAGAGAGAGAGAGAGAGCGCGAGAGCGAGAGAGAGGAAGAGAGAGAGAGGAGATAGTGGTGAGAGAGATGGAGGAGAGAGAGAGAGAGAGAGAGAGAGAGAGGGAGAGAGAGGAAGAGAGAGAGTGATAGAGTCAGAGGCGAGAGAGGAGACAAGAGCGTGAAGAGAAGAGAGAGAAAGAGATAAGAGGCGTTGCGAAGGAAGTGAGCGAGAAAGGAGAGAGAAGATAAGAAAGAGAGAAAAGCACACAAGACCAAAGAGAGAGAGGGAGAGAGAGAGCGTGAAGGGAAGAGAGAGACAACGAGGGAGAGTGAGTGTGAGCGAGCGAGAGAGAGAGGGAGAGAGAGAGCGTGAAGGGAAGAGAGAGCAAGAGAGAGAGTGAGAGAAAGAGAGAGAGAGTGTGATCGAGCGAGAGCGAGAGGGAGAGAGAGAGAGCGAGAGAGAGAGTGTGATCGAGCGATAGAGGGAGAGGGAGAGAGAGAGCAAGAGCGAGAGAGCGAAAGAGAAAGAATGAGCGAGACAACGAGGGAGAGCGAACGCGGCGATGGGAGGGTGCTCTGGATTCGTTTGCCAGTGAGTTTAGCATCAGAACACCTGCCGTCAGGTGAGCGCTGTCGCTCTGTGGCACTTGTTTGAAAATAGTGCATTTAGGTAGTTTTCATTAGGCAGTTATAATTTGCCTCTTTCTGGTGTACACATGACATGGACTGTCACTATGTTTCATGTGATGTGAATGCATAAGTTGCTAATAAAGTGTTATGTACTGGAGTCCTCGTTTTCTTAAAATCGTGAGTGTAATAACAGGTGGGTGGTTGATTTCAATTCATTAACATAGATAGTTTGTTATTTGGCACATATTTATTTGTGTATTTATCATTGGCTATTATGTCTTAGGATCACGCCCTCGAATAGGCAGATGTCTGCTTCGGCCTTTTACTGTGATCCAGATGTTCCTGGTACAGGATCAGATGGTGTAGTGGCTTCTGAGAGGGATCAAAACCTTCCAACATATTCCATAATGCAATCGAGAAAATTACCTTATGCCTTGTGGTAAGTCTTATGAGATAGAAGTGATTATAATGGAATGCATAGAAAGTCAACATTTTTGTAGATTACTGGTAAAGCTTAAACTAACATATTATTAACAAATTTCCAATGATTGAATGTACAAATACAAACATAAACACACATGTGTGCATGTGTATATCCTACCATTGCATCTCTACATTTCTAGATGAATTGCTATTGCATGTTTTAGGTATGTGATTGCAAAGTCATTGGGCATTAAACTTTATCAAGCAGAAAAGCCATGGATAGGAACTATCATGTATATGGCAACTATTGCCTCTGCATTGGGATTTGCTATTTGTGGAACCTACTATACAGCGTTTGATATCATCAGTGAATACACAAAGTCAACAATTATGGATGGATCCTTCAACCTTTTGTTAGGTATATAATTTTATAACCAGAAAGTGTGTATATACTGGTCCATCAAATGTATCAGATGCATTTACTCTGACTTTCATTTCATAAATTTGCCTCATACAGCACTGTAAGACCTAATGTCATCAAAGAAATGGTTTAGTGTTATAGATGTAGTTATTAAGTATCTACAATGTGAGTTTTATTTTATGAGGCAGGTGCAATTTGGTGCTCACTCGGCATCTACGCGAACGGGCTGGCATACAAGCTGTTCCGTAATCGCAGCATGATGGACAAGCTACGCTTGCATGCCAAGACTGTGTTCAAGATCAACTCTGCACTTCTCACTGCGTTTCTTGCAGTAAGCTTCATGATGGTGAACAGCTGTCATGTGAAAGACCAATTTCAGGTACGAAATGTATGGCCGGTGGTTAAAATAGCTATAGCACGTGGAATAGACCAGCGAACATGAAACTAGACTATGCTCATAACCATTGCCCCTTCAAGAAATTATGTGATTGGGCATTTTCCGTGAGCACACAATATGAAGTAGGCATATTTGTTTGTTGACCTATATGTACGTCGATACTGGTCACACATCATTCCAGCCTAACACTGTAGATAACTTGCGCAATAATGATTTTCATACACCTATCGTCTTGGGAGGGGTTTCATGGCATGTTACACATGTTGCAATAAATGGGCGTTTTACTGCTTTGTGACAGGGAAAAAAATATAATTTATTTTTCGGGGGCTACTTTTCAAGCTCGCGTGCATGAAAATAGCACTCTAAAATTTGGTTTGCATTGAACTGTAAGCAAATTTACGGGGGCTCTTTTTGGCATTTCCGGGGCTCTTTTTGGCATTTCGGGGGGCTAAATCGCCCCGAGCCCCCGTGTATTTTTTTCACTGCTTTGTGATGTCTTACAGAACAGTTACTGTGAGCAAGTGCAGCTGAATGCTATCGTCTGCAAGGTCTACTATGTGTCGAGAGTCGTTTTCTCTACATGTGCATGCATCTGGAATGTTCTTGTGGCTATCGTCTGCATGTCTCTCTGTCGGACACACACAATAGGTGCTGTATTTTTTTCTACAATCTCTCATATGGGTGCAGAATCGCAATAGAAAGCGACATACCGTGAGTCCGTGACTGTACAGAATAGCGACCAAATTTGCTTGATTTTCAGGGATCCGACGGTTCATCAAACAACTCGAAATAGATGGCGCCAGGATAGAGAAGCGACAGTTAGTGTCATCAAATCGAAGTTTCCATACTGACATAGACTTGGTTGACAACCAACGTCTTGAGATGGATGAAATAGCTGCAGATGTTGATGGTGAGAGTATTAAAAACGTGGTATATTCATTGGCACTTAAAACCTGCAATCTGGCAACCAACCTGGTCCTGGTACCTGGCTTTAAGCGCCATCTACCGTTTAGTCACGGTATTATTCATCAATATTATGCGAGACGGAGATGAGAAAGAAGTCTAGCTAGCAGCACTGTCTCCTGTAACCTGGCTTGCTGTCAGTAGTAGCAATGAGATCGTTACAAGCGAAGCGTTAATGTGTACCACGGATTTATGTATGATACATTCTAGAACATATCTGATAGGCATATTGCTGTGAAAAGTTTGTGTTTATATATATATATATATATATATATATATATATATATATATATATATAACAGTAGTGAATAATCATCATCATAAAAACAAAAACGAAGTATTGCCTTATATTTGATAACTAGTATTTTGTATTGTTATCACTTTTAGAGCATAGAGAAGATCAATATTCAGCTGAAACACATGAGGGGGATTCTGTTTTTTACATAAACATACCAGATCTTACTGATGAAACACATCCAGCACAGGTATGGTACATATAACCAATGTTTTTACAGTCACTATGTTTTAGTTCGTACATTGTAATCTAAATTGTTCTAAAATAAGAACTATCATAAAGTGTTTAAGTCACTGCACTTGGAGTTGGAAGGTATAGTTGACTTGTTATAATATTATAATTAAATAAACATGATTTAGATTCCTTCTCAATGACAAAATCCATTTTGTTCTAGTTCAAAGTAAATTTATTTATATTAAATTGCAAAAATTCACATCATATAATAACTAAAATTAAACTTTTTATTGAACCATAAAGGCAATTATTATTTTTGTAGCTGTATGTGTTCATCTACAAGTTTACGTGTATTTTCACTGATTCTGTAGAGTGCATCACCCATAAACAGCCAAGCTCCTGGCATCAGGCAGAGAACGCGTGATCACCCTGAAAGGGAATGTAGTATCCAATCAAATGTCATCTACACGAACAATGACATCTTGCTTATTTTCTGGAAGATATCAGTAAGGATTCATAGATAGTATTATAACACATCTTATCCAACACAGATTCTCTTAATACTGTCTGACAGACATTTATTTGTATAACTTGTATACTGTCTAAATATTATGTCACTATATTTATTGAGAGAGAATACTGGTCTATTGAAGATATTTGTGTGTCACATGCAATCGATACAGTTTTATCTAGAATTATGCATTTTGACTTTATCAGAGTCATCTTAGGATGACCTCGCTGCTTCTGGAGCGATGGTTGTGTAGCTGGGTGGCTCTTGTAATGCTTTGGACTGCACTCTACCTGCTGTATTGGCTCGACAACACTGCTAGCACTTACGATGTGATCGAGTTCCTCATCCCGCTTATCCTCCTTCCCCTCGTCTGCTCGGCGTTTGCAGAGGTCAACAATGAAGGAATACGTGTGCTAAAGGTTCGTATGCAGACGACATCTGGGATGTACGACGACGACTGTACATGTGGCAGTGTTTTCAGTGTGTCGGTTACACAATTTGAATTCATATAGTTCTGTGATTGATTAGGTTTATTGGCTCACTAATGATGTATGGTGGCCAGTTACGTTGGTATTGTGATTAATCTTAATTAGAATTTTAAGCAATTACTGTAAAGTACGTTAAATTACTTCATAAAATGACTCTTTTGAACTGTTTATATGTTTCAGTGTGTATGTCCAACAGATGAGAGAATGCACATGCTGTTTTACTTGAGTCAGTTTCCGATCCAGATAACGGTGAGTATTTTTGTACATAGATCTACATTCTTTAGAAAAAGTATGTGAATGTATACATTAATGTCATATATGATACATATCAGTCCTACGGTATTAATTTTTCTAGATATAATTTCTCTCATGTGTTCTCCCACGTGTACCAACCATGGTTTGTTATATCTTTATGAATAAACTACTGAGTACAATTTTAACGGTTTATAATACTTAAATCTAATTGTATGGACATTTTGCTGAATATGTCTCTGATTTTATGCCGTATATTTATCTGTGAATCACGTTTTATCTTTTTCATATTTTAGGCGTTTAATAATCCTGTCACATACTCAGGAATTATCAAGGTGATCATGGCAATTGGATTTGCTTTCGCTTCCAAGGTCATCATTGATCTTCTCTCCGACGTGTGACCCTAAGAATCAGCCATTTTCTTTCTACCTGGGAGTGCTACACCCGTATTTGTTAATTTCCCCATTGTCACGAGTTGAAGCTATAGGGCTAGTGAGGCACGCACGCATACACTGTAGACGGAAATGTTTAGTAACGTCAGATAATGAAAAGTTTAATAAACCATATAACAGTTCAACGTTGGCACCCGCACAACCCTCAATTGCAATATTACGGAAAACTATATATACATTAAATGATACACATAATATAATTATAATGAGATATAAGGAATCATAAGGAGGATTTGTGTGTGTATTCATACGTGATAAGATTGTATGATAATCGTTACTTGTGCCGTAAACCTGTGGTATAAGATTGTGTTTTTAGATTATGCATAGCACTTATTTATTATGTGATTAAAACAAAGTACAGTAATAAATAACAGCAATACATAATAACATTATATGTATTGTATGTTATGTATTATATGTATTGTAAATATTATATAGGAATTCTTACAAGTACTAGTAAGATGTCCTATAGTTATCATTCCTGTTATTACTTTTATCAATTTTCCAAGTGATTTAATGTCCACTTAAAGTTCATAGGTTTATATTTACATTCCCAATTTGTTGGTTATGTAATTTTTTTTTCATATATGTATATATACAGGAAAACAATTAAATCTAATCAGTTCAAGCTATTCTTTTTATAATTATATATACATACGTTAATTTTATTTAACATTAACTCTGAGCTGTTATAATATATAATATAATTATAACTGCATGTTCATTTCTGAGTCGATGTCCGTATTGTCATATATTATTACTTCATGAATATATTGAAAAGGAAAATTAGATTAAATGATAAGACGATAGAATATAAAAGATCATTTGAGTAGTACTAAGTGAGATGTCTATATTTTGAGTAACATGAAGTTATAACACAAATCTAATTGTACTTAAGTAATTAAGCCCGTCGCACACGTGAGTTATTTTACTCAAGTAAAATGATGCATGAGTCAAATTACTCAACGAAAATCCGCCGCACACGTGAGTAAAATGACGCATGCATCAAATAACTCAACGAAAATCCGCCGCACACGTGAGTAAAATGACGCATGCGTCAAATTACTCAACGAAAATCCGCCGCACACGTCAGTAAAATGACTCGTGCGTCATTTTACTTGAGTAAAATAACTCACGTGTGCGCCGGGCTTTACTAAAACAGCGTTCACACCAATAATGCCAACGTACACAACAGACATCTCATGGGAAACGCACACACTCTTCATATTGAAATATTGCAAAGAATGTATATAAGCAACCAAGCTCGAAATACAGAATGCACGGTATTACGCATATATAAAGACGTGCTATTTGAAATGTTTGGCCACATGGTTCATACAGGAGGACATTTTATCGGAATTCATACACAGAACAAAACGTACCTGGATTCATTTAATCAAGAGCAGATAAAGAAGGAGAGCGTACAACGGTAAAATGCTGAAACCATGCTGCAGTATTAGTCGAATTAATAAACTTTTCCCGTTTTATTCTGACGATCCTTTGCAGTATTATTGATTAGCTGTCTTACCTTGTTCATATAAAACAAACCACATGTCCCTACGATGCCCCTACGCTGAGATAATGAGCGGTGAAAATCTGGTATTTTCGCCGAAAACCGACTGGAGATCAGTCAGTTACTGCATCTATCTCTCGAAGTGTTTCCAGTGTGTTGCTTCCGGTCGCCGCTGTGTAGCGCCATAGTGGCGCTGACTCACGTAATACTACCAAAGATCATATACAATATGTATATGATCTTTGAATTGTATATGAATTATATATGATCTTTATATGAATTATATGATATATATATGATCTTTGAATTGTTAATTCAATTGTATATGATCTTTGATACTACCAGAGTTTACTATACATCCAGCGTGAGGTGGGCGTGAAGTGGGCACAGGTGGGGGTCATCACTATGGCAATCAATAACAGACGTCATTCATTCCATTTGTCAATCATTGACGGAAACACGCGAGGTTTTCCGAAGTAATAACACTTCGAGAGATAGATGCAGTAACTGACTGATCTCCAGTCGGTTTTCGGCGAAAATACCAGATTTTCACCGCTCATTATCTCAGCGTAGGGGCATCGTAGGGACATGCGGTTTGTTTTATATGAACAAGGTAAGACAGCTAATCAATAATACTGCAAAGGATCGTCAGAATAAAACGGGAAAAGTTTATTAATTCGACTAATACTGCAGCATGGTTTCAGCATTTTACCGTTGTACGCTCTCCTTCTTTATCTGCTCTTGATTTAATAACCCCATTCTTAATCACTGTCACCTCTAAAACTTACCTGGATCACATTAATAAACCCTTCTAAACACTGTCACTTCTACAACATACCTTGATTTACTGACTTACTGTAATTTGCGATCATCATTTAACTGTATATCGTGTCTATAGCATTTTAAGCTCATTTAACACAATTTTTATGGAGGTTTGCACATTATTGATGGTACAACATTTCTTTTTATTACAGGCAAGGATTCTTTCTAAAAATTCAAGGACTTTTCAAGAACAAAATCAACATTTACTAAATTCAAGTACTTTTCAAGAACTCCCCTCAAATTCAAGGACTGTGCGAACCATGAGCCAGGAATAGTGCAGGACCATTTTAAAACCATTTTACGATGGGCAAATGACAAAATTAAATCTTACATAATTGAATACATCATGGAAACTAAATCGATTCAAATAAGCTGTTTGTAGAACTTGTACATGTAAGGAAACGTCAGTGACACATCATCTGCTATATATAACTAAAATACAACCTAAATCAAATCAGATGCGTGGACGAGAATATTTACAAGCAAACCACGTACTTTGAATTCACGACCTATACTATAGTCGACCGTCTTTTTGCAGTTTACAGCCACACTAATGTTGATAAACAGTGACATCTTGAACCATGGCAACCACGTATACATGTATGACAACAGCCAAGACAGCAAGGTGTGGCCAACTGGCGCCCCCTGTCCCCTGCTCAAATCGACACGGGCAGCAAGGCCACGAACAACTCCACCGGCGCCCCCTGGTCTTTACTCACGTCGGCGACCAACTCCACTGGCGCCCCCTGGCCCAAGCTTATGTCGTCACGGGCAGCTATTAACTCCACTGCCGCCCCCTGGCCCGTGCTCACGTCGTCACGGGCAGCGACCAACTCCACCGGCGCCCCCTGGCACCCGCTCACGTCGTCACGGGCAGCAACCAACTCCACCGGTGCCCCCTGGCCCGAGCTCATGTCATCACAGGCAGCGACAAACTCCACTGGCGCCCCCTGGCGCCCGCTCACGTCGTCACGGGCAGCGACCAACTCCACCGGCACCCCTGGCCGCGCTCACGTCGGCACGGGCAGCGACCAACTCCACCGGCGCCCCCTGGCCCCCGCGCTCACGTCGGCACGGGCAGCGAGGCAGCGACCGATTCCAGAATCTCTCCGACCTTCTTCTTCCAGTTGCCTATGTCCTTGGAGACGGCGCACCAGCTCTCTCCGTGGCGCGGCTCGGCAAGCACGCAGCGACGGCGCACGTCGTCGCGCTGCTCCTCGCTGCCGTGCATCGCCTCAAACTTGTAGAAGTACGCCCACGCGTCGCCGAGGTCCGGGTCGATGCGCACCGTGCGGCCGAACCAGTCGCGCGCCTTCCCCAGCTTGCGCTCGGTCCAGAAGAGTCGCGAGACGGCGAGCAGGACATGCGGGTCGTGCTCGCAGCGTTTCAGCGCATCGACGCTCTTCGTCTTGCGCTGCGGCCGGCCTTCCATGAAGATCGCCTCGGCCCAGAGCACGCCGCTGCTCGGACAGTCCTGCATCGCTTTCGCCATGAGGTTGTGAGCGATGTCTCGCAGGCCGCCCTGCGTCTCGACGCGCACCGCCTCGAGCCACAGCTCGGGGCACTGCACGTTCTTGAGGCGCGCCTTCTCGAGGATCGCGCGCGCCTTGATGACGTGGCTGGCGCGCACCTCGAGACGCGCCATCTGCTTCCAGAGCGGGATCGCGCGCGGGCACGTGCGAACGCCGACGCTGTACGCCTCGCGCGCGCTCGCGGTCTCGCCCGCCTGCTCCCGGATCTGTCCCAGCATCATCCACAGCTTCGCGCAGTCCGGGTACACCTTCACGGCCTCGGCGATCAACTCGAGCGATTTCGTGATGTCGCCAAGCTGCCACTCGAGTTTCACGGACTTCATCCAGACGCGCGCGGTCGGCGCGTTGCTACGGGCCTTCAGCAGCAGCCGGCGCGCGCGCTCGTACTCCTCGTTCTCACTCTCCAGCTTGACAGCGGCGAGCCAGATCTCCTCGCTGTTGGGATTCGCCTGGAAAGCGAGCGCGAGGATGCTGCGGGCGGCTGGGATGTCGTCCGCGAGCCACTTCGACTTGGCGCCCATCAGCCAGAGCACCTCGGCTTTCGGGCAGTGAGCGACGGCTTTCTGTAGGAGGACCTCGAGGGATTCGCGCGTGCCGTGGCTGCGCTCGAAGTGCGCCGCGCGCAACCAGATGCTCTTCTTGCTCGGGAAGACGGTGAGCGCGTGCGCGAAGACGGCGCGCGCGCACTCGTGGCCGCCGTGCGCCGAGAACGCGTCGGCGTCCTCCATCCACGTGTGCTTGCGGTCCTCGTCCTCGACGGTGACGCCGATGACGGCGCGGATGATCGCCTGGCACGTCGCGATCGACCCGGCGCGCTCGCACTCCTCCGCGTCGCTCATCCACTGCTCGCGGTTGATCTCGACCATGTTGGCGCGCAGCGACGCGAGCGCGCGCTCCACGATCTTCTCCACCATGTGGATGTTGCTGTTCGCCTCCTCAAGCTTCGCCGCCGTGATCCAGATGAGGCGGTCGGTCGGGATGTTCTCGCGAGCCTTGTTCAGCACCTTCCGCGCGTTCTCGTACGTCTCGAGGCGGGCGAGCGCCAGCCACAGCTCCACGCTCGTCGGGCAGCACTCGACCGCGCGGCTCAGCAGAATGCGCGCGTCCTCCGGCTCCTCCAGCTCGACCGCCGCCTTCCAGAGCCGCACGGAGTTCGGGACCTGCTCGAGAGCCTTGCGGAAGACGCGTCGCTTGCCCTTCAGCTCGGTCTCGATGTCGGCGGCGCGGATCCAGATGCGCACGGACGCCGGGATCTGTCGGACGGCCTGCGCGATGACCGCCTTGGCGGTGTCGCCCGGCTGCAGCCGCGCCGCTTCCAGCCACACGTCCTCCGTCTTCGGACACGCCTCCGTGCCCTTCATGATGATGTTGCGCGCAGACTGGATCTTGCCGGTGACCTCCTCGAGGCGGGCGGACGCGATCCACGCGGGGCCGTGGTTCGGGTTGGTGTCCCGCACCGACTTCAGCAGCAGCCGGGCTTTCTTGACGTCGTTGATGTCGCCGCCGTACTCCGGCAGCATCGACTGTAAGTCGGTGAGATATCCCTTCGGGTCGACGACCGTCTGACCGTGGACGGAGTCGGACACCTGGTTTAGTTTCATGTCCATCAGCGTGTTTCTCGCCTGGCCGATCTTCCTCAGGTCCAGCTCACCAACAGGTGTGGTCAACCCGCCCGGGGTCATCCCTCCTGGAAATGTAGAATCCAAGCCACTGCTGTATCCCGCCTGCAATCCAAATAGGAAAACGATTAATTATGATCTCGTTTCAGTTCAAGTTACGACAGTTTTAATTTATCGACGAGTCTGGAATCGAAATAGTAAAACAATTTTCGATCTCGTTTCGGTTCAAGTCACGACAGTTTTAATTTATCGACTTAACAGCAAAGGAATCGGCACTTTTTATAACCTACTAATAATTGGGGAATTGAAGTGATAATTGAAGTGGTTAAAAGTTAGTTAAGGATACTCTCCACGTTGTGCATGAAATTTCATCGATTTTTCGTTTTCAACTTTATTCGATGGCTAACACTATGTGCCACCTGTGTACATGCTAATTTCTCCATATAACGGTACATGTGAACTGTCAGAGCGTTTTTGCTTGCCCGCGTACATGTGTAGTAAGCAGCGGCTGACGTCACTCAGAATTTCTCAGAATTTCTCAAGGTGCATGGAACATTTTACCAATTTAGTGGTGTCAGTTAGTCATGGATATGTCGCAGTAAGTACTAACAATAGATATATCACACACGTTCACCCATTTTGCACACAGGAGGTCACTCATTGTGAAAAATAGAAAAACGCTGATTTCTCCGTTTCGATTTCTGACATAGTAGCCGATGTATAAATGGATATTTCTCTGTGATTACAACTCGGATTAATTTAATTTTACACTCGTTTTAATGGTAACATATTGTGGTAAAAAAGCGCGTCAGGGATTGTTATTAAGTGCCGTACTTTATTAGTTATGCCTCTTTATTCACTAAAATTTTCTATTTTAACACACAACTTGATTTTTAAGCAGTTTTTTCGAGTTTTCTCGGTAAATATGAAAATTAAAGAAAAATCCTGACGCGCTATTTTGGTCCATATTGTGCTTAACATGTGGCAAAAATTTTGTATCCACACTCTTTCTGGTAGTTGAGAAATATCCAAAATACCATTTTTACATAAAAATTCAAAATTTGTGTGGTAACATAATTAGGTGCTGGAAATTTCATGAAATTTTTTGGCTTGAGCATAGAGATATATCTCCTCTATAAATAAAACAAGTGATTGATTCGATTCATTCGCCAATAAACGTTTAATCTTCACTAGAGCAATACCCGTGCACAACGTGGAGAGCATCCTTAAATCCCTTCCTGTGCCTATGTGGCGCATAGGGGGGTGCCTATCTCCATTTCCTTAACCCGAGGCCACGCAGCTGCTTTCACAGTAAATACTATGTACAGCGGGTGGTTAGTCCACTGGTAGTACTACGAGTTTAACTTTAGCAGTGGTATTGAAGTGGTAGCACTCCTGATTTAAAACTTCTCGCCCCCCCAGGTTACTTTCTTACACACAAACTAAGTAACTAGAGTATGCCTTTTCACATAATAACATAAGTCCGCCTTTGTTGAACGTAGCCAGACTTACGTTCTGTCGAGGGTCCAACGATGTCACCGGCCCACCGCCGATAGCCTTAGCGAGGATGCTGTCAGGGACGGGCGTGAGTCTCTCCATGCGTGGGTTCCTCTGCCGCTTGTTGCGCGCATCTCCCACCTCAGGGATCACCTTCCACTCCTCCTCCGTTACGTCGGAGAGACTGCGCTTCAAGTCGGAGAACATCTGCTGGATCTTCGGACGCTCCGCTCGATATTTCTCCAGTTCTTCCAGGTATCTCTTCTCCCTGCGCAGCACAGTTGGCATCAGTATCCGCAGTAACTACACTACGCTCTAAGCATACGTAATCGGAGACACTACACGCAAGCACTGATGGCGCTCGCGTTTTACGAAATTAATTTGCATGTTTAGATTCATGGTAATAAACCTACTTAAATAGGCAGTCAAAGAAACTAGTACTGAATTTTCTGGGAGGTATACTACCAACATGGATATATATAACTAAATAAAGAAGCGTACAAGTTGTTTCCAACAAGGTTAGTAATAAATAAGAAGCTCTGTATAACCTTCGTTCCTTTCTTCGTTCATCCATGCGCTTGTCCACGGCTTCATAGATAGCATCCGCCTCCTCGTCATCTTTTTCATATGGATCTTTGTTACACAAGCTTCCTCCATAACCTAAGCAAGAACAGAGATTGGATACAAAGTTTTAAAAGAATACTTGACTCTAGGTTCTAGGGTTATTTTCAGTTGATTTAGGTTAAAATTACGCTACATTAAAAATTTCACGGTTCAATCACCATTAGAAATGTTTTTTTTTAATGTTTTAAAACAACTAACGACTACAGTTTGATTACAACGACGGTGGCGCCACTCAAAGCGCACTATCTGAAAAGTTGCGCAAACAGACTTTTCAGCCAAGGGCTACAGACCGAGGGTGTTTCTTATTTATTAATTTAAAAGCAGAAGGATTGCAATATCTTATAAACGACATATAGTTTCAGTTATAATATGGATAAATTTGTCCTAAAATGAATACCGTTCGGTTAAATAGCATTTAGGTATAAATATAATTCCACTTTTGTGATTAGCCCTTTATTACTAACATTAGCTAGCTGTTCGTGTTCATCCACGAAGAATGATACGTACCAGCAAATTCATCATAGTTAGCATCATTGAGGTCGACCTCCTCATCCTCGTCTTCTTTGTGTCGTTTAACAGGAGGTCCATGCCTCTCATCTGATATGTCACTAGAGTCTCGTGCCGGACCAATATCAGATCTGAAACCCAAAATTATTGATATAAGTTATCGGTGCATTAATTATATTAGGAAAAAGGCAAATTAGTGCCAATCCACTTTACTCTTTGACATTTTACCTCATAACCTCATAAATATTAGTCTTCAAACGTCCTAGAGACTATAACGAAGATGGAGAGAGAAGTGGATCAAATCGATAGATCAACACTGCGGATTGCACTGGAAAAGGTTGCAAATATGACGGAAGAGAATTTACCAAAGACGACAAAAAAGAATTCCAATACGGAATGACAGAAACAAAGAAGCTAAACTTAAAAGGATCTTTAGAAGATGGCACATGCCGTAAACAATGATCACGCTCAGGTGATCGAGTGCATCGGACAGGCTTCATTAAGCAAGAGGGAATGTCAATCTTTATCGGACCTAGACCGAATAATTCTGTCCCATATAACCTTTTTTATATTTTGGTGAGGGTTATATTGGGACAGAACGGGGTTCATTGAAATTTCGTGAGATCGCATGCAAAATGCATGCGCTGAGAATGCGGCCCGTACGCCGCTATTGGCGCGAAAAAAACCCTACCGTTCCCTTCTACATGACTTTACCTTGCTACAGATATGTATATACATTCACTTCAATCATTATTCAATTCTGAAAAGATTGTTTTTCAGAAACCTGCTTCATTCCACTTTCGTAAATAACATTCGCCATTTACACTCCTGCAGCGCTGCAGAGCCTGCAGCGCCACAAGCGAGAACCAGGCTATTGTAACACTCGCTCTGATTGGTCTGATTGTTTGTAAATGGCGAATGTTATTTACGAAAGTGGAATGAAGCGGGTTTCTGAAAAACAATCTTTTAAGAAGTGAATAATGATTGAAGTGAATGTATACACATATCTGTAGCAAGGTAAAGTCATGTAGAAGGGAACGGTAGGGTTTTTTTCGCGCCAATAGCGGCGTACGGGCCGCATTCTCAGCGCATGCATTTTGCATGCGATCTCACGAAATTTCAATGAACCCCGTTCTGTCCAAATATAACCCTCACCAAAATATAAAAAAGGTTATATGGGACAGAATTATTCGGTCTATATCGGACCATGATAAAGTTTATGGAACGTTATAAGTTTAGCATTGAGAAAGCGGACTCACATTAGGTAACTTTATACCACACTAAATATTTAACACATGACCATATAAACCCATACTTTATCATCTTATTCTAATCACTGCTCTTGCTATCTTTAATCTCCAAAGAATCCGTTCACAATAAGCTTTTGTTGTGCCTGCGCTTTTAAATGTTATATTGCAATTCTCTTCCTGCTCTCTTAATAATAATTGTAAAAATTGTAAAATTTAAGATAGCATGTAACATGTTGTTTTTCTACTGAAACAAAGTGTTTATCTATCAATTTGATCAATATAAATATTGACTCTCCCCTTCCTCGGCACAATCCCTAGAGATTGAGAAATTTTCTTTTTGAGGTTATGAAGTTGCATAAATTAGTGACCCAGTGCTGTACTGACATACTGTAGTGTAGTAGGCCTAGTGTAGACAGTACTGCAGTGTCGTACTCGCAGTTGCAGTACTGACAGTGTCACTGTGACTGTGTACAATACCTAGGCTACAGTACAGAGTCACTGACACTGTATAAAATCATATAATTTTAAATCACTATGAGATATAATCTATTTCACTAAATCTAACCCTACCAGATCCACCTGATATATACCTTGTAGTAAATCCAGTCGCTCCACGACCTAACCCTGGAACATAGCCCAACGGTGAAGGTACGCCGAGAAAATGTTTCCTTCTCTTGAGTGTACTGCCGGTAGCCATGATGCCGCGTAGTAAGACGGGAAATATACACAAATATCGTAAGTTAACGATGTCACAAAAAGTGTCCGCACCCATCTATAGAAATGACTGTTGCGACATCAGGTGGTGGTTAAAATTATTGTTATCGTTGTTGTTATTTGATTTTTTTTGTACTCCATAATTTTACATTTTCACTTTATTTTATTAACACATTCTTTTGTTTATCTGTAGGGAACATAGAAATAATATAGATAACTTAGGTTAATATAGGTTATTTATATTATTTCTACGGTAGGGAAGGTAGCTGAGGGTGGTAGAAGACAGAGGAGGATAAGAGAGAGACAACGGAGGCAGGGGGAAGGACGGGAGCGGGTGAAGTAGGCGTTTTCCAAGCTAGGGCGCTCTCCTATTCATACACACAGGTCTACTGATAATAATTTATTTCATAAATCTATGCTGAGATACTCCGTAACCATATTAAATGCATATTCATGACAAAATATAATTCATCTGGTGAGATATTGCCCATGCGCTAACACACTCCCGTAACCGATTCTGTACTGATGATTGGTATATGCAGCGGGAAGCTTACATGCAAGGTCTTCTTCCTATTTATTAAGAGAGGTCTATTGATGGAATGTTATCATATAAATCTATGCTGGAATACCTCCCCTCTATTTTAAATGCATATTTTTCGCAAAATATTATTATTCTCGGTAGATATTGTGCATGCGCGAGCACCATTTCAGGCGTATATTACGAACTGAAGAAAACTGCATAATAGAGATGGTTGAAAAAGAGAGAGATGGGAAACTGATGACAGGCGGCAGGGAAGATAGCTGAGTGCGGTAGAAGACGGATGAGGCTGAGAAAGGGACAACGGAGGCAGGGGGAAGGAAGGGAGCAGGTGAAGTAGGAGTTTTCCGCTCTACAGGCTAGGGCGCTCTTCTATTCATAAGCACAGGTCTACTGATAATAATTTATTACATAAATCTATGCTGAGATACCCCGTAACCATATTAAATGCATATTTATGACAAAATATAACTCCTCTGGTGAGATATTGCCCATGCGCTAACACACTCCCGTAGCCAGATTGCGTACTGATTGGTATATGCAGTAGGTACCATACATGCAGAATCTTCTTCCTATTTCTCAAGAGAGGTCTATTGATGGAATGTTATTATATAAATCTATGCTGGAATACTTCCCCTCTATTTTAAATGCATATTTTTCGCAAAATATTATTCTTCTCGGGAGATATTGCGCATGCGCGAGCACCATTTCAGGCGCATATTACGGACTGAAGAAAACTGCATAATGTAGCTGGTTGGAAAAAAGAACGATGGGAAACTAATGACAGGCGGCAGGGAAGATAGCTGAATGCGGTAGAAGACGGAGGAGGCTGAGAGAGGGGCAGGGGAGGCAGGGGGAAGGACGGGAGCAGGTGAAGTTGGAGTTTTCTGCTCTACAGGCTAGGGCGCTTTCCTATTCATAAACACAGGTCTACTGATAATAATTTATTACATAAATCTATGCTCAGATACCCCGTAACCATATTAAATGCATATTCATGACAAAATATAACTCCTCTGGTGAGATATTGCAAATGCTCAAACACACTCCCGTAGCCAGATTGTGTATACTATTTGGTATATGCAACGGGTACCATACAATCATGCAGGATCTTCTTGCTATTTCTTAAGAGAGGAAACCTGATGGAATGTTATCATGTAAATCTATGCTAGAATACCTCTCCTGTATTTTAAATGCATAATTTTTGCAAAATATTATTCTTCTCATAAGATATTGCGCATGCGCGACCAACATTTCAGGCGTTCAGAACGGACTGAAGCAAAGAGTCTAGCAAGGGGCAAGAAAGGCAGTGGGAAAACGGGAGGGGATGAAGTAAGAATTTTGCACCCTGCAGGCTAGGGCGCTCTTCTAATTATAAACACAGGTCTACATATAAAAATTTATTTCAGAAATCTATGCTGAGATACCCCCTAACCATATTAAATGCATATTCATAACAAAATATGACTCTTCTGGTGAGATATTGCGCATGCACTAACACACTCAGGGAGCCAGATTGTGTACTGACTTTTATATGCAGCGGGTACCTCTTACATGCAGGATCTTCTTCCTATTTCTTAAGCGAGGTAACCTGATGGAATATTATCATATAAATCTATGCTGGAATACCTCCCGTCTATTTTAAATGCATTTTTTGGAAAATATTATTATTTTCGGGAGATATTGCGCATGCGCGAGCACCGTTTCAGGCGCTGAGAACGGACTGAAGAAAACTGCATAATATAGCTTGCTAAGTGAGAGAGGGGTGGGAAACTGATGACAGGCGACAGGGAAAATAGCTGAGTACGGTAGAAGACGGAGGAGGCTGAGAGAGGGACAGGGGAGGCAGGGGGAAGGGTGAAGTAGGAGTTTTCTGCTCTACAGGCTAGGGCGCTCTCCAATTCATAAACACAGGCCTACTGATAATAATTTATTACATAAATCTATGCTGATACCCCGTAACCATATTAAATGCATATTTATGACAAAATATAACTCCTCTGGTGAGATATTGCAAATGCGCTAACACACTCCCGTAGCCAGATTGTGTACTATTTGGTATATGCAACGGGTACCATACATGCAGGATCTTCTTGCTATTTCTTAAGAAAGGAAACCTGATGGAATGTTATCCTATAAATCTATGCTAGAATACCTCTCCTCTATTTTAAATGCATAATTTTTGCAAAATATTATTCTTCTCATGAGATATTGCTCGTACGCGAGCACCGTTTCAAGCGCTCAGAACGGACTGAAGCAAACTGCATAATATAGCTTGCTGAGTGAGAGAGGGGTGGGAGACTGAGGACAGGCGGCAGGGAAAATAGCTGAGGGCGGTAGAAGATTAAAGAGTCTAGCGAAGGGCAAGAAATGCAGTGCAGAAGCCCGTAGCCAGATTCTGTACTGATTGGTATATGCAGCGGGTACCTTACATGCAAGATCTTCTTCCTATTTCTTAAGAGAGGTCTACTGATGGAATGTTATCATATACATCTATGCTAGAATACGTCCTCTCTATTTCATATGCATATTTTGCGTAAAATATTATCACGGGAGAGATTCATGCTGTCAGCAGTGAGGTTTATTCAGATTATATTATTTTATAAAAGCACTGACGCCTAAGTCTGCTACTGTAACTTTGGAATCGCAACTGTTCTGTGAGAACGCCTAATCGTGATACGAGTTGCAACTATTTTAACTGTTACGGACTGTTACAAGCCGCTAATGAGCATTCAGACCCTAAAACTGCTGCCGTTAAAAGAGTCTCTTCGTCTACGCACAATGCGCTTATATCGCTATATCCATTGTTTTACAAAACAATGATGACGCTATCGGTAGATGGCGCGGTAGCCATGATGTCATGGAGCGATGGTTGCCATGGAGGCGTACTGTGTTCACTACAGTCATTGTGCGCTTCTGCGAAGCACACATGAACTCGTAACGGATAACGTACTGGGGAAAAGACTCAGAACAAAATGGGAAATTTATTTGGGAAATGTTGCAGAAAAGATAACGGAGCGGAAGACAGTAAAAGGTAGGAAAACGCTCACGTAATATCTAATGAGGTAACCGTATTAAAAGTAACTTTGTAACTAAATTAATATGTTTATGCGCGTGCAAGCCGTAGCGAGCTCTGCGTGAGATATATAAATATCACAACGCAGTTCGTGTTTAATGTGCTAGTTATATTATTATTGTGACAATTGCGTTGCTGTAATGTAGAAATATTTCCTGAATGTATGCGACATTTGCACGTTATTACGATATATATCAGAGAAGGGAGACGGTAATTTTTTCATAGCTTTAACCTAGAAACCGGACTTTCTAAACCTAATAATCTAGCAGACAAAAACGCTATTAAAATACTAGCGTTTCATAATTATTTGTCAATCATATTTATTGAAGGGCAATTACTCAATAGGCATTTTTACATAACAAACATGAATGATTTTACATATGAAAAAACACATACGTTAACTATGTGGCTACAAAATATAACGAAAAATCTGTAAATAAACAACTAAATTCAATTGTAAGAGCACGACATGTGACGAGACAGATAAATGGGTGGATTCAAACAGGAATTGCGTTTAGTGGAAGGACTAAATTCATATTTATTTCTAGTTCTATTATCTCTTCTAATAATTTTTTTAATTTCTGAATCGGCAGCAATGTCTACCTTCCGGCCTTGCGTCAGTGGGAAAACCTAGTCGTTGGAAGCGCGCCCGCACGGCTCACGAATGCTCGCGCTACCAGCAACTGTTCTTTGATCCACGACCAAAGGTGCGATTTACACTGCGTTACGATTAGTAATGGTCGCGTTGCATCGTATAT
>NW_014578168.1:93230-94365 GCF_000485595.1 Priapulus caudatus
TCGAGACGGTCGCCAGAGCTTCCCAGAGGGCAGCACAGGCGGTGAGGAAGATTGCCGTCGTCGCAGCCGTGGTGGAGATACAGAGAGCGGCGCGCGATCGGTGAGTGGCGGCAGACTAGGAATGACGTGATCCGCGTTTCATCTCGTTAACGAGGCGTCAGGTGCCTGATCTACTTGCCGCGTTTCCGCATAAAATTACATACGCGTTGTTAAACCGCAATGACGCCGCCACAAGTTTGCCTCCCAATCCTTCCATGAATCCTTGCCTTGCGGTTATATGCTCCTCTTTGTTCCAGATTATAATTCTCGTTGAAAAGTCGATAACGAATATTTGAATGGAATTTGTGATGAGATGACAAACTTAAATTTCCCTATAAAATAAAGTTCGACCCGCCGCTGTATCGTTCTATTGCACGACGGCGATAGCGGTGAGAGTGTAGCAGACGGCGCAGCTGATGGCAGTCTTCTTCCTGCAGAGTCGAGGCGGCCGAGGAGAGGCGTCGCGTCATCGCAGGCGAGCGCCGCGCCCGCTATCAGCTGCTAGAGAGCAGACGCCGAGAAGCTGTGCAGAGGCGGGCAGAGGTCGTCGCTGCTGCTGCCGCCGTTGCCGCTGCCGCCGCTGCTGACGCTGTCGCTGATGCTGTCGCTGCTGCGGCTGATGTTGCCGCTGCTGCCGCTGATGCTGACGCTGCTGCGGCTGATGTTGCCGCTGCTGCGGCTGATGCCGCTGATTCTGCCAACAACGATGTTATCGCCACTGCCGTTGTTGATGTCACCGGCACTGCGACCGTCCCTGCGGCTGATGCTGCTACCGCCACTGACACCGACGCTATCGCTGACGCCACTCCTGCTGCTGCTGCCGCTGATGCCGCTGATTCTGCCAACGACAATGTTACCGCCACTGCCGTTGTTGATGTCACCGGCACTGCGACCGTTGCTGCGGCTGATGCTGCTACCGCCACTGACACCGACGCTATCGCTGACGCCACTCCTGCTGCTGCTGCCGCTGATATTGTCACCCCCGCTGTCGCTGCCACTGCCGCTGTCGCTAATGCTGCTACCGCCACTGACACCGCCGCTATCGCTGACGCCACTCCTGCTGCTGCTGCCGCTGATATTGTCACCCCCGCGGTCG
>NW_014578168.1:95416-100446 GCF_000485595.1 Priapulus caudatus
ACGCTGCTGCGGCTGATGTTGCCGTTGCTGCAGCTGATGTTGACGCTGCTGCGGCTGATGTTGCCGCTGCTGCCGCTGATGCCGCTGATTCTGCCAACGACAATGTTACCGCCACTGCCGTTGTTGATGTCACCGGCACTGCGACCGTCCCTGCGGCTGATGCTGCTACCGCCACTGACACCGACGCTATCGCTGACGCCACTCCTGCTGCTGCTGCCGCTGATATTGTCACCACCGCGGTCGCTGCCACTGCCGCTGTCGCTAATGCTGCTACCGCCACTGCCACTGTTACAGCCACTGCCGCTGCTATCATCGCCGATGCAGTTGATGCTGACGCTGATGGTGACACCGCCACTGCTTCTGCTACTACCGGCGACGCTGCCGCCCCCGCTCCCGCTATCAAAGACGCTGCCGCCCCCGCTCCCGCTATCAAAGACGCTGTTATCGCCACGGCCGCTGCCACTGTTGATGTCAACGCCCCTGTCGTTGATGCTGCCGCTGCTGCTGACGCCGCCACTGCCACCGCCGCTGCTTCCGCCACAGCCGGCGACGCTGCTACTGCTGATGCTAAGGATACTGCCACCAACGCTGCCACCGATGCCGCCAACGCCACCACTGACGCTCTCACTACCGCTGACGCTGACGCTGCCGCTAACACTTTTGCTGACGACGACTGCCAGCGTGCAGGTCCCGCGACGTCGCTCAACGCGGCCGACGCACGTGGCGGACTACGCGGACGACGGGGCCGACGACGTCGCGCTGGCGACACGCGCGATGCCAGGGCCGTCGTCTCCGCCTTCGCCCTGCTCAGCCGCGCCGTCGCCATTGCCGACGTTCCGCCAGACGACGCGACGGTCGCCGAAGAGACCGCAGCGCCGCCGACGATGCCGGATGTCGTCGCGCCGTCCGTGCGCAAACACAGCGACGACGTGCTGTCGTCGGGCGCCGTGCGAGCGACGAAGGCGGGCGGGCGGCGCGTGCGACCGGGGCGCAGCAAGGCGCGCCACGCCGCCAACAAGCGTCGCACGTAAAGCGAGGTGCCGCCCCCTACCGGCAGCGCACGCTTCAGAGAAAGTGGGGACATCCTCTCGCCAGAGTGACAGAACTGAACAAAGTCGAGTCGGAAGGATTTTTACTTTGAGCGGGCAGAGATTATAGAGACTGATAATGATAATTATAACTGATATAATAGTATAGCATCATGTGTGTATACGTGACACCGATTGCAATTTTAACTGAATTCCGATTAGGTTTTACAAATAGATTTATGAGCCACCTCGCTGATATCATGATATATTACATGATCTTATACGAAGAAAATATATTATATATATATCTAAAATATCACAATATAATTTCATTTGGTAAGCTTAATTAAAAAATATCAGAAGCTGAAATATATAGCAAGTATACCGATGAGAAACACGCGCATTATTGAACGCAAGTTATTGAAATAATAAATTTATAAAATGCAACCAATTGTCTGCTAATCATTCTTATACACGAATGTACAATGTATATCGCTGCTGTAGTTATGTCCTATATATAGGGCGCGCCTTATCCCTGTATATTGCTATAGCAAGGGACCTTCAACAGAGCAGTGCCACGACATTGAAGTAGCGAAGGTGCATTTTTCGATGCGCACTTTCTCTAGGCATGCCACACTTTAGATTAAATACTTAACGTCGGCCCTAGTCATTTCATTTTGGATGACAGGTCGCCGATGTGTCCGCGCCCTATCCCTGTACATTGGTATAACAAGGGACTTTCGGCAGAGCAGTGTCACCACATTGAAGTAGCGTAGATTGAACGAGTTTAAAAGCTGGTTGACCTATTGACCTTTTGTGTGTTGGGATTTTGATTTTGATCTATTTTTTATTTAGTATGATAGATTTGATGGCTTTTATTGGTGCTTGATGTTCAATTTCACATGAGATACGTTAACATGCTTACATTTAAGAAGCATTTCACCTCTGTTTTTGTCTGCAGCAAGTTCTGTAGACATAGTCAGTGGCGTTAGGCGCGCAGCGAATTGGAAAACGGGGGGCCAAGGCGAAGCGGAGCGAAAAGCGCGACCGAGGGGGTAGGGTGTGGGAGGGGTATCCGCCCCTCGCGACGGGTAGGGAGAGATTTTTGAAATTCGTGCATGAATATTATATTGGTCATTTTGCTTCTGCACACTAAAATTCAGTATTAGGGGGTAACTTATATTAGAAGTGGCATAATGCTATCGGCGGCTTAAATAAGCCCCCCTCGCGCTCCTTTTTATTTTTTCCACTCGCGATCCCGCTGAACGTGGGACGATGGCCCTGGCTGTGGCGCCGAAGGGCTCTGAGGTTAGCACACAGACCCAGTTGTAGGACCCTTAGCTAGACGCAGTGGAAAATGGTGTACGAAAGCCAGTGTTTTTTTTCTAGGGAAGGGAAGAAAAGAGTTAAGGCGACCAAGAGACCAACGATGAAGCAATTTCTCAACGGGGAGGGTGTTTCCCCCTCCCACAGTAGGGTAATTTTTGAAAATATGTGGCATCACACATGCGCTTTATCTGCAGATAATTTATTAATACATTATGTGGTATAGGCTAATAGTGGTTAGAAATGCCCATTCAGGGCGCTTTCTCCACACCTCTTAATTTTTGTACTCCACCCACATCCGATCAAGAGGGGGTAATGGCTCCTTGTGCCGCCCCCCTCCATCACTACACGCCATGTCGCTCATTCAGGCCTGACGGAATATTTGGAATTAGTTTGATTGTGTTGTTAGGGCAGTCACGCCATGCAATGGTTCGGCATTTATCCGTCATAACGCATGTTTAGTTCAATACCATTAAGTTAAGTTTAAAATTATTGTTTTGAAAAAAGGGAGGCATAATTGAATGAATCGACAATAGATCCTACACGGGAGTGATAGTAGATTAGGAAACAGCAACTGAATCATGCAACATTGATATAATTTAAAAGAATTTAACATCCAGTTTAGATCATAAAGCGTATGTAACATTTGCAATATATTGTTAAGCAGTATTACACTGTTAATTTAGCTATATCACTCTGGAAAAAGAACTAAAACATAATGAATTTAGAATTCATAGGAGCATGCAATAACCGTCTATTAATAACAAAAAAGGAAATTTAACCATGAAAAGAATTGTTTTTGCCAAATCACAACTACGATGAGACAGTTACTATATGTGTTGATCGACGAATTATCGAAGAGGTGAGAATGCATAGCGTTTGTCGATTCGTTTTGCAAACAGCATATTACCATTATCATTATCATTGTCATAAGAGTTCAGCAAAAAAAACCTAATTACTCACCAAACACCATAGGCAACCACAAATAACATGAAGACAAAAGAGAAAATTATATACCAACATAATCCATTTATCTAGATCATGATATATATATGTGGACTGCTGCCAGAAATACATACTCATCCAAGAAGTCCGTCCCCCTCGTCAGATCTTACGCCACAGAACATTTTGAGGATTTCGATTGACACATTGATGTCATTCAGATAACTCCTGTAAGCCGAGGGTGAGAGCAGAGAATCCGTGGCTGGAGATTTTGTGGACGAAGTTGACTTCGACTGCCTCATTTAGAGATGTTCGTCTCAGCAGATGGGCGGAGTACCAGGATTGTGGATCTGTGAAGACGCGATGAGAGGCAAGCGAAAATTGTTTTTTTGGATATCTTGTATTGCAATCCACAGGGGGGGCATGGTCACCTTGTACCCCTTAGTACGGCCGTGGCATATTTCATGTGCATGTGTGACTTTGATTTACCTTTGACTATTTTAACTTTAACTTAAGACATGCCCATGGAGTGCAAATCTGAAGAACTGTAATTGATGTGTTGAAATAAGCTATTTGTTGGCTTTTATGATATATTTTTTGTCATTCTCGAAACGATGCAGCACTCAAGATATCATAAATATGTGTTGTGACAGATGTTCTTGTGATTTCAAAGCTCATGTGCTATAAATGGCATAAGCTTTATACTCCGCATCTCGCTAATCTAGCTTTCGCCGTATTGTTGCTGTCTTTGGTTGGTTGGTGTTTACGTTTTCCGGACGTTCTAAGGTTTATGAGGTTCTTTCTTACGTTTACCACGTTTTTCGACGTCTTATTAACGTTTATTTTCTATCACGACGTTAGGGAACGGAAAATAGGCCAATTACTGTACAGGTTTAGCAACAAAACTTTCCACATACTAATGGCACACCTACGTGACACGGCAACGCACAAAGACGCACGCGGTTCCGCGCACACAACCGAAGCCGCCACCACACTCTCTCATCTCGCAGCACACCTACGCAGCCAGCGCACACCACACAAACAAATTCTACTTGACTTTGAGGATAAATCACGGCGATATTTCGTATTAATGATATCAAGAGATAGCATATAAGACGATTTATATACTCTATTAATGTATACTAGAGATTCAGATTTCTATTATCATGTCTCTTGAATGAACTATTAGTATTCGTATATTTATTCCAGTATCTTATACATATAAGACATATAGTATTTATTGTATAATAAGTTATATAGTGAATTTATATATTAGTATATATAGATATTAGTAATAGTTTATATAATAGTATAATAGATAGTATTATATTGAAATAGTTATATAATATATAGTTATATAGTTATATAGTATAATAGTTATAATATATAGTTATATAGTTATATAGTATAATAGTTATAATATATAGTTATATAGTTATATTATAGTATATAGTTATGCAGTATATAATTATATCGTTATAACCTATATTATCGTATATAGTTATTTAATTCGTATTATTCGTATTTTTTCGTATTCGTAGTATCGTATTCGACATTACGATATTACGATATATCTTTTACCACTGTACCCGTCTTTAAATAATTAAATTTAATAAATTAATAATTTATTATAGATTAAAAATTACGACTGCCGTCGACCCTGCGCTCGACCAGCTCCGCAGCGCAGACTCCACGAACAGAGATGGGATCATCGCCATGCTGAGGCTCACAACA
>NW_014578169.1:0-9894 GCF_000485595.1 Priapulus caudatus
CGTAATCAAGCTAACGAGCGCCGACCTCGCAATCAAGCTAACGAGCTTCGCCGACCTCGTAATCAAGCTAACGAGCGCCGACCTCGCAATCAAGCTAACGAGCTTCGCCGACCTCGTAATTGAGCTAACGAGCTTCGCCAACCTCGCAATCAAGCTAACGAGCTTCGCCGACCTCGTAATCGAGCTAACGAGCTTCGCCAACCTCGTAATCAAGCTAACGAGCTTCGCCAACCTCGTAATCAAGCTAACGAGCTTCGCCAACCTCGTAATTAAGCTAACCAGCTTCGCCAACCTCGTAATCAAGCTAACGAGCTTCGCCGACCTCGCAATCAAGCTAACGAGCTTCGCCGACCTCGTCATCAAGCTAACGAGCTTCGCCGACCTCGTAATTAAGCTAACGAGCGCCCACCGACCTTGTAGTTGATGACAACGTTGTTCTTGGCGGTCATGTAGTCGGCGATGTTGTGATCGACAATGAGACGCAGCAGCCTGTTGAGCAGCGTCAGATCGATCTTCTCGTAGAGCTTCTCGAAGAACGACTCCAGCATCACGTTGCACTCTCCCTCCGCCGTGTCCCACACGTCCTGCAGGTTGTTAATGCCTGTAGGAGAGAGGGGAGCGAGTGAGAAAGAGAGAGAGAGAGAGAGAGAGAGAGAGAGAGAGAGAGAGAGAGAGAGAGAGAGAGAGAGAGAGAGAGAGAGAGAGAGACGAGACGAGAGAGAGAGAGAGACAGAGAGATAACAGTCACACAGCGCACTAGCAATGCCGGCCACCACTAACACGCACCGCTAACATTCTAGCAAACACTCTAGGCAACATGTTAGGCGCCGCCCCTTTAAGCACTCTGGTCCCCCTGCTAAGCACGCCCAGCCCACCTCGCACGGGCTATCACCCTCCGTCACTCTACCCCTGGCACCAGCTTGGTACATGAGCAAGCGGGCGCGCTCTGTGTCGGCCGGCTTGATCGATGGGCGAAGCAGTCTGCACTTGTCCGCCTCTAACACTCTATCCCCACCTCTACACCTTAGCACACACGTGCCCCGTATGACAACCCTAGCCCTGCCTCTATACCCCCCAACCCACCCTCCGGTCACTCACCTGGCACCACTTGTACCGGAGCAGCAGCGTGGGCGCTCCGGTGTCGCGGCCCGGCTGATCGGCACGGCGGAACAATCTTGCCGCTTCGTCTGCCTCGTAACGCACAGGTACTGGTCCAGGTACGCGTCCGTGATCTTCTCGCAGGCGGTTCCACGTCGTAAGAAACGGACGGGAACCAGGTGACTGACAGGTCCATAAACTCAAATGCCCACCTGCAGGAGGAGATAGAGACGTGTGAGGGTTGGATGAAAGTGAGGGGCGGAGGAAGGGTGGAGGACGGGTGGAGTGAAAGATAGACGCACGAGATGTGGAGTAGAGGGGTGGGATCACGATGACAGACAGGGTGCAGTGACAAGTGGGGGCGGTGACCGGCAATATTAAGTGTGAAAGGAAAAATATTGAAACCAGTAAAAAAATAAATCAAATCAAATCAAAAATCAAAAAGCCAATCATGCGTAATGCGCTGCCCAATATCTAACTTTCTCTACATAGATCTACGTAGCAAGCTTCATAAAGGCCGGTCCGCTATAGCACCAGCAGGAGCCACAGAGGCATGCTGGGCGGAACAAAATACTGGCAAGAGGGACAGACGTACCTCCTTAAAGGCCGGCTGCGTGAGCAGGTGACGCTTGATGCGTGAGAGGAGGACAAGGCAGGGAGGAGGACAGGCAGGGAGGAAGACAGGCAGGAAGAGGAGCAGGCAGGAGGAGGACAGGCAGGCCAGGAGGACAGGCAGGAGGGAGGAGAGGCAGGGCGGAGACAGGCAGGGAAGGAGGAGAGGCAGGAGGAGGACGGCAAGGGAGGAGGACAGGCAGTTTTGCGAGGAGGACTAGGCCAGGAAGAGTACAGGCAAGGAGGAGGACAGAGCAGGGAGGAGACAGGCAGGGAGGAGGACAGGCAGGAAGGAGGACAGGGCAGGAAGGAGGACAGGTAGGGAGGAGGACAGAGCAAGGGAGAGGGAGACAGACGGCGTAGGCGCTCCTGAAGCTCCTCTGCGTGAGCAGGTGACGGCTTGATGCGTGAGAGGAGGACAGGCAGGGAAGGAGGACAGGCAGAGAAGATGACAGGCAGGGAGAGGACAGGCAGGGAGGAGACAGGCAGGGAGGAGGACAGGCAGGGAGGAGGACAGGCAGGAAGAAGGAACAGGGCAGGGAGGAGGAGAACAGACTGCGTACCTGCCTTGAAGGCTGCTCTGGGGTGAGTAAGGGACAGATGCGTACCTCCTTGAAGGCTCGCTGCGTGAGCAGGTGACGCTTGATGCGTGAGAGAGCCTCGTGTGGGTTGTCGTATGCCTGCTCGATGAGACCCAGCTCCTCACGCTGAGACTGATTCAGACGACTCTTCACACTGCAGGGCAGATGATAGTTCAGATACAATCCCACGCACGACCGTGTATCCCCCGCGAAGAGAGAGAGAGAGAGAGGTAGGTAAGCAAGAAACAGAGCGATGAGAGAGAGAGAGAAGAGGAAGAAAGAGAGAGAGAGAGAGAGAGAGAGAGAGAGAGAGAGAGAGAGAGAGAGAGAGAGAGAGAGAGAGAGAGAGAGAGAGAGAGAGAGAGAGNGAGAGAGAGATAACAGTCACACAGTGCACTACAATCCCACCGCTACACCACCCTAACATTCTAGCAACACTCTAGCAACATGTTAGCCGCCCCTTAACACTCTGGTCCTCCTCTAACACCCCAGCCCCCCTCGCACCTATCAACCCCCAAGTCACTCACCCTGGCACCACTTGTACGTGAGCAGCGGCGGTGGCTCGGTGTCGGCCGGCTTGATCCACGGCGGGAACAGTCTGCGCTTGTCTGCCTCGTACCACAGGTACTGGTCCAGGTACGCGTCCGTGATCTTCTCCAGCGGCTCCACGTCGTAGACGGGAACCAGGTGACTGTACAGGTCCATGAACTCAATGCCCACCTGCAGGAGGAGATAGAGACGTGTGAGGGGTGGAGTGAAGGATAGACGCACGAAGAGTGGAGTGAGGGGTGGGGATCACGATGACAGACAGGGTGCAGTGACAAGTGGGGCGCGGTGACAGCAAATATTAAGTGTGAAAGGAAAAATATTAAAAGGTAAAAAAATAAATCAAATCAAATCAAAAAGCCAATCTCGCTATCCCTCCCCATATCTACTTTCTCTACATAGATCTACGTACAAGCTTCATAGGCGATCCGCTATACCACCAGCAGAGCCACAGAGGCATGCTGCGGAACAAAATACTGGCAAGACGGGACAGACCTCCTTGAAGGCTCTCTGCATGAGCAGGTGACGCTTGATGCGTGAGAGGAGGACAGGCAGGGAGGAGGACAGGCAGGGAGGAGGACAGGCAGGGAGGAGGAGACAGACGCGTACCTCCTTGAAGGCTCTCTGCGTGAGCAGGTGACGCTTGATGCGTGAGAGGAGGACAGGCAGGGAGGAGGACAGGCAGGGAGGAGGAGACAGTTCGCAGCGCCGCAGGAGGAACAGCCAGGGAGGCAGCCAGGCAGGGGAGGCCACGGCACCACGGGCAGCAGGAGAAGGAGCAGGAACAGGTATATAAGAGGAGAGAAGGAACAGCCAAGAAAAGGAGAGAACGAGAACAGGAGGAAGGAACACAGGAATAGGAGAAAGAGGAGACCAGGAACAAAGAGAGAGGAGAGACAAGGACAACACAAGGGAAAGGAGGGACAAGTAGGAGAGAAGAGAGAAAGACAGACAAGGGGAGAGAGGAAGGAAAGAGAACACAGGGAGGAGGAGCAGGGCAGGGAGGAAGAGAGGCCACGGCGACGGAGGAGAGGCAGGGAGGAACGGACAGGCAGGGAGGGAGGACAGACAGGGAGAGGACAGACAGGGAGGAGAAGCAGGCAGGGAGGAGGACAGGCCAAGGAGGAGAGCGGCAGGGAGGAGGACAGCAGGGAAGGAGACAGGCAGGGAGGAGACAGGCAGGGAGGACAGGCCAGGGAGGAGGACAGGCAGGGAGGAGGAGGACAGGCCAAGGGAGGGAGGAGACAAGGACGCTTACCTCCTTGAAAGGCTCAGGCTTGGTGAGGCAAGTGAAACGCTTGATGCGTGAGAGGAGGAGCAGCAGGAAGAGGAACAGGGAGGAGGATCAGGCTAGGGAGAGAGGAGAGGTCAGGAGGAAGGAACAAAGGCAGGGAGGAGGACAGCAGGGAGGAGGAGAGGCAAGGGAGGAGGAGAGCAGGGGAGGAGGACAGGCCAAGGGAGGACGAGAGGCAGGAGGAGGACAGGCCAGGGAGGAGGCAACAGGCAGGGAGGAGGAGAGGCAGGGAGGAAGGACAGGCAGGGAGGGAGGACAGCAGGGAGGAGGAACAGGCAAGGGAGAGGACAGCAGGAAGGAGGAGAGGCAGGGAGGAGAGCAGGCAGGAGGAGGACGGCAGAGAGAAGGAACAGGCAGGGAGAAACAGAGGGAAGGAGGACAGCAGGAAGGAGGACAGGCAGGAGGAGAAAGGCAGGGAGGAGGACCAGACCAGGTGAGGGAGACAGGCAGGGAGGAGGACAGGCAGGGAGGAGGCAGCAGCGAGGAGGAACAGGCAGGGAGGAGAAAGGAGGAGACAGGCAGAGAGGAGACAAGGCAAGGGAGGAAGGACAGCGGATAAGTAGGAACAGGCCAGGTGAGGAGGACAGGCCAGGGAGGAGGAACAGGCAGGGAGGGAGGACAGGCAGGGAGGAGGACAGGGCAGGAGGAGGACAGGCAGGGAGGAGGAAAGCATGGAGAGGACAGGCAGGAGGAGGACAGCGCAGGGAGGAGGACAGCAGGGAGGAGGAGGACAGGCAGGGAAGGCAGGACAGGGCATGGAAGGAGGACAGGCAGGGAGGAGGACAGGCATGGGAGGAGGACAGGCAGGGAGGAGGACAAGCGCCAGGGAAGGAGGCAGGGCTATTG
Organism: Priapulus caudatus; assembly: GCF_000485595.1. Classification (NCBI taxonomy): domain Eukaryota; kingdom Metazoa; phylum Priapulida; class Priapulimorpha; order Priapulimorphida; family Priapulidae; genus Priapulus; species Priapulus caudatus. The sequence goes on from NW_014578169.1 coordinate 4,978, forward strand.
GAGGAGGACAGGCAAAGGAGGAGGCCAGGCATGGAGGAGGACAGGCCAGGGAGGAGGACAGGCAGGGAGGACAGGCAGAGGAGGAGGAAGCAGGCAGGGAGGAGGAACAGGCAGGGAGGAAGGGACAGGCAGGAGAGACAGGCAGGGAGGAGGAACAGGCAGGAGGAGGAACAGGCAAGGGGAGGAGGACAGGCAGGGAGGAGGACAGGCAGGGAGGAGGACAGGCAGGGAGGAGGACAGGCAGGGAGGAGGACAGGCAGGGAGGAGGACAGGCAGGGAGGAGGACAGCAGGGAGGAGGAAGGCCAGGAGGAGGGACAAGGCAGGGAGGAGGACAGGCAGGGAGGAGGACAGGCAGGGAGGAGGACAGGCAGGGAGGAGGACAGGCAGGGAGGAGGACAAGTAGGGAGGAGGACAGGGCAGGAAGAAGGACAGGCAGGGAGGAGACAGGGCAGGGAGAGGATCAGCAGGGAGGAGAACAGGCAGGGAGGAGAGACAGGCAGGGGGAAGGAGAGGCAAGGAGGAGGAACAGGCAGGGAGGAGGACAGGCAGGGAGGAGGACAGGCAGGGAGGAGGACAGGCAGGGAGGAGGACAGACAGGGAGGAGGACAGGCAGGGAGGAGGATACAGGCAGGGAGGAGGAGAGGCAAGGGAGGGAGGACAGGCAGGGAGGAGACAGCAGGAAGAGACAGGCAGGGAGGAAGGACAGGGCTATTTGGAGGAGGAAAGGCAGGGAGGAGGACAGGCGAGGCAAGGAGGACAGCAGTGAGGAGCACAGCAAGGAACGAGGACAGCCAGGGAGGCAGGAGACCAGACGAACGCCGTACTCTCCTTGAACGCTCCTCGCGTAGCAGGTGACCGCTTGATGGCGTGACGAGGAGGACCCGCGTGCTAGGAAGGAGGACCAGCGCAGCGGCGAGCCGAGCGAGAGCACGGGAGGCAAGGACGAGGCCCACTCCAGGGAGGAGAGACAGACGCGTACCTCCTTGAAGGCCTTCTGCGTGAGCAGGTGACGCTTGATGGCGTGAGAGAAGGCGACAGGCAGGGAGGAGGAACAGACAGGCAGGAGAGAGGACAGGCATAGGGGAGAGGACAGGCAAGGGAGGAAGGACAGGCAGGGAGAGGACACAGCAGGGAGGAGGCCACAAGGCAGGAGGAGGACAGGCAAGGGAGGAGGACAGGCAGGGAGAGGACAGGCCAGGAGAGGAAGGACAGGCAGGGAGGAGGACAGGCAGGGAGGAGACAGCAGAGTAGGACAGGCAGCGGAGGAGGAGAACAAGGCAGGGAGGAGGAAGGCAGGAGGAGGACAGGCAGGGAGGAGGACAAGGCAGGGAGGAGGACAGGAGGGAGGAGGGACAGGCAGGGAGGCGAGGACAAGGCAAGGGAGGAGGACAGACAGGGAGACGAACAGGCAGGGAGGAGCGACAAGGCAGGGAGAGGACAGGCAGGGATGAGGACAGGGCAGGGAGGAGGACAGAGCAGGGAGGCAGGACAGGCAGGGAAGGAGGACAGGCCAGGAGGAGACAGGCAGGGAGGAGGAGACAGACAGCGTACCTCCTTGAAGAGCCTCTCTGCGTGAGCAGTGATGCCTTGATGCGTGAGACGGAGGACAGGCAGGAGGAGGACAGGCAGGTGAGGAAGGACAGGCCAAGGGAGGAGGAAGACAAGACGCGACCTCCTTGAAAGCTTCTCTGCGTGAGCAGGTGACGCTTGATGAGCGTGCAGAGGAGGACAGGCAGGGAGGAGAACAGGCGGAAGGAGGAGAGGCCAGGCAGGAGGACCAGGCAGGGAGGAGGAGACAGAAAACCGCCTACGCTCCATTGACAGGCTCTACTGCGTGACGCAGATGCACGCTTGATCGCGCTGAGAGAGCCTCCGTGCTGCGGTTGTCGTACTGGCCTGCTCGACTGAGACCCCAGCTCCTACACCGGCTGACGCACTGACTTCAGCCACGACTCCTCACACTCGGCACTCGGGCAGATGATACGTTCCAGATACAATCCCACCGCACCGACCGTGTATCCCCCCCGAAGAAGAGAGAGAGAGAGAGGTGGTAAGACAGAAACAAAGCGATTGAGAGAGAAGAGAGAGAGAAGGAGAAGAAAAGAGAAGAGATTAGAAAGAGAGAGAAAGAGAGAAGAAAGAGAAGAAAGAAGGGAGGAGGGAGGAGGGAGGGAGAGAGAGAAGAGAAGAGAGAGAGAGAGAGAGAAGAGGAGAGAGAGAGAGAGAAGAGAGAGAGATTAGAGAGAGAAGAGAGAGAGAGAGAGAGAGAGAGAGAGAGAGAGAGAGAGAGAGGAGAGAGAGAGAGAGAGAGAGAGAGACATAGACAGAGAGAGACCAGTGGGAGAGAGAGAACAGAGAAAGTATCAGCCTAGCTAAACAGAAGAGAAAAACTCACACATAAACAGCACAAGTGATAACAGTAAATAGGCACGCTGAGAAAACGCCCCCCTCCCCTCGCCTCGCTCTTCCCCTCCCCTCCCCCCTCTTCTCCCCTCCCCTCCATCATCTTCCACCCTCACCTACTCTCTTCCGCTCCCCTCCACCCCCCTCCTCTACCCCTCCCCTCCCTCACTCTTCGCCCACTCACCTCCCTCCTCTTCCCTTCCCCTCCCTCCCTTCCCTCCCTCGCTCTTCACCTTTCGCGTCCCTCCCTTCCCTGGCCCCTCCTCCTCTTCCGCTTCCGCCTCGCTCTTCACCTCCCCTCGCTTGCCCTCTTCCGCACTCCCTCCCTCCTCTCCCTTCCCCCGTCCATCTTCGCCTGCCCCGTTCCTCTTCCCCTCCCGCTACCCCCTCTTCCCTCCCCTGACGTCACCTGTAGGCTTCCATTGCAGATCTCTCGATGGGCCGAGGATGAGCAGCTTGGAGTCATAGTTTGTAGGAGAGCGGGGGGAAAAGGGTAATGGGAGAGAAGCGGCGGCTTACTTCCAGCCAGTGCAACTTGCGTCGTTGGTATATCGTCCAACCACCCGCCATCCTCGGGGCGCTCGATCGGTAGGGGGCGCGGGTCCGTGGGTAGACACGAGGGGCGACGACACATGCAAGTTTAACAGAATGTACTTGAAAACAAAAAGGCAGCTACTAGCAGAGCCACCAGCCGCATACGCCGAGAGCAGCAGATGCGCAAACGAGTCCGTTAGTAGCATCCTTTTGTTTCAAGTTAGAGCGTTATACATTTCGTTTTTCTGGGCAACAAGAAAATGGATATATATTGTGTGTACGTTTTAGTCTGTATCTCCGGATTGCGGGTCGTATACGAGAAAACGATTTCGCCAGATGCTAGGACAAATGTAACTGGTGTACGATATTGAAGCTCAAGTTTGATTGAGTTTTAACGCGTATGTAAATCGTAGGTATATACTAAAGGCATTAGAAATGAACGAATTTCGCCATATGTTTTATTTGAAGTCACAACTCCATTCTGACTATTTAGATTATGCTTACTTCCGATCTATATGCATACAATACAACAGCTATCCTAAGTGCTTGCACCGCACATATTACATCCATAACACGAACACGCTGTAAGACTTCATAGCCGTGGCACGTGTATTCTACTGTCACCCACCTTCAGGTAATTGTGCTGCCTCTCCTGCTCTGCCTTCAGGTAGAGTCGCGTCAGACGACCTAGGTTCTTCTTACACACCGTCTTGTCGACCTGGAAACCATGGAAACCACGGCGAACGAAAGCTTCATCATTACTCAACCCACACAGCATCGCGACAATCGCACGCCAACAGCCACCCTCACATGTCAGCGTACGACACTGACTGCCACTCATGTAGTCGCAACAATCGTAACAACCTCACGCCAACTGCCACCTCCCACCTGGCCTCATGGCCAAGCTAATTGTAATTAATAAGCCATGGTGAAACCAGCTTCGTTACATTAGCGCAACAAACACGTTAGCGTAACCAAGTCAAGAAGACCAACGTCGACACCGATTTCGGTTCCGTCGACGGGCCTGCGATCGCTCGCGATAGCTTAAACGCTACATCGAATGTCATTAGCTGTAGGTCTTATGGCCCGCGACCAATCGCTCTCTCTCGAGCTTAAACGTTGTACTGAAGGTCAAGAGCTGTAGGTTTAATTTTACACGCGATCGCGCGAGGGGCACTGCGCCCAACGCAGCGCGCGTACGCCGGCACGTGTGTAGGGGGCGCTGACGCACCGTGGCGCCGCGGCGGATACGCTCGCGGTTGTAGTGAGCGGTGTTCGTCCACCAGTCGGCCTTCGACTTCACGAACCGCAGGATCATGTTCTCGATCGGCGTCGGTAGTCCCGGAACCTGCCGTGCAAGAACAACATTGTATGAGAACAGCAGCCGTGTTCGCGCGGCTATGAGGGTGTTTTACGTTGAAGGGGTTCACTTGTGAACGTTAACACTTACGCACTTGCCCTGGTGAAAATGTCGGCTTTGCACAACTAACAATTATGCAGATCAACAAATAATCAGACTAAGACGAATGAAAGACACAGAAGAATGCCGATCCAAACACACACAAGGCCAGGCAACGCTTTACCCATTTCACCGCCGGAACGAATTAACGTCGAAAAATATTTATCCACGCAACCATTAATGCATTTTCTGGCCACCTGATGGCAGCACGTGCTATTACGCACCTTCCATGGGATGTTGGCCTTCCAGCATCTCCAGGCTTCGCTGAGATGCTGTAGGATCGTCCTCGCCTTGTTCTGCTTGATTCCCTCCGGCATCATGTCCACAATGTCGTGCATCACCTGCCGGCAGCAGCAGACGACAACGCTGGGTCAGCTCTCTACACATCTACGCAATATAATACTACTACTGCCAACCTTGAAGGTACCCTGCTCCTTCTAACTCCACCCTCATAACACCTAACATACCCTGCTCCTCCTAACTCCACACTCATAACACCTAACATACCCTGCTCCTCCTA
>NW_014578169.1:11602-15952 GCF_000485595.1 Priapulus caudatus
ACGTTTTCCCCATGATTTCCCCCGAGGCGTCCGTCGGCAAGGGCCCCGGGCCTGCGCGGCTTCTTGGGCGCCGGCGTGAAGCGCGTGTGGATCTTCTTCCTGCGAGGCATCACGCCGCTGCTCGAGCGATGGCTCGGCAACCTGCTCTCCCGCCAGTTCGAGGGAAGACACTCGAAGGGAGTCGCAAAGACGGTGACGAAGCAGCGTGTAGAAAGCCACTTTGATCTCGAGCTGAGAGCCTCGGTGAGTTGAGGGGAGGGGAGCGGGTGGAGGAGGATGGTGGGAGGAGAGGAGAAGGATGGTGGACCAAGCAGCACGTGGAAAGCCAACTTTTGAACCTGGAAGCCTCGAGGAGCTGCAAGTGAGTCTGTGAGGGACGTGGAGTTAGGAGCGGGGAGGCGTTATGTTAGGTGTTATGAGCTGTGGAGTTAGGAGCAGCTAGGGTATGTTGAGGTGTATGGAGTGTTGGAGTTTAGAGAGCAGGGTTATGTTGAGGTGATGTTATCGCGGGTGAGTTAGGAGGAGCAGGGTAATGTTAGGTGTTATGAGGGTGGAGTTAGAAGGAGCAGGGGTCATGGTATGTGTTATGAGGCGGGTGGAGTTACGGGAGCAGCGGTAGTTAGGGGGTTGATGAGTGTTGGAGTTAGGGAGGAGCAGGGTTATATGTTAGGTGTTATGAGGGTGAGTTAGGAGGAGCAGGTATGTTAGGTGTTATGAGGGTGGTGGAGTTACGGAGGAGCAGTAGGGTGTTTAGGTGTTATGAATGAGGCGTGCGAAGTTAGGGCAGGATGCAAGGTATGTTAGCGTGATTATGATCGTGAATTAGAGGAGCAGGGATATGTCTTAGCGTGTTATGAGGGTGGGATAGGAGGAGCAGGTATGTTAGGTGTTATGAGGTGGAATTAGGAGGGCAGGGTATGTTAGGTGTTATGAGCGCGCTGGAGGTAGAGGCGGGAGGCATGCTTTAGGTGTTTGAGGCGTGGAGTTAGGAGGGCAGGGTATGTTAGCGTTGTTATGAGTGTGGAGTTACGAGGAGCAGGGTAGTTTAGGTGTTATGCCAGGTGGAGATAGGAGGAGCAGCGGTATGTTAGTGCTTATGAGTGTTGGAGTTAGGAGCGAGCCGGGTCATGTTAGGTGTTATGGGGCAGGTGGAGATAGGAGAGCAGGGGTATGGGTAGGTGTTTCTGAGTGGAGTTAGGAGGAGCAGACGGTATGTTAGGTGTTATGCAGGTGGAGATAGGAGGAGGCAGGGTATGTTAGGTGTTTAGGAGGGTGGATTAGGAGGAGCAGGCGTTATGTTAGGTGTTATGATGGTGAGTTAGGAGGAGAGGGTATGTTAGGTTTGGTTATGATGTGGAGTTAGGCCAGGAGCAGGGTATTGTAGGTGTATCTGAGGAGTGGAGTTAGTGAGGAGCAGTATTTTAGTGTTTGAGGGCTTTGGATTATGAGGAGCAGGGTATGTTAGGTGATTTATGAGGGTGAGTTTGAGGAGTCAGCGGTATGTTAGTGTTATGATGGGTGGAGTTAGAGGAGCAGGGTATGTTAGTGTTATGAGGGTGAGTTAGGAGGAGCAGGGTATGTTAGTGTTATTGAGGCGTGGAGTTAGGAGGAGCAGGGTTGATGTTAGGTGTTATGAGTGTGGAGTAGACAGGAGCAGCTAAAAACGTTGCTTCCTCGTCGCAAATGTCGACACCCTGTTATTCGTGATCAACAGGTGGGACTCCTGGCTCGAACAATAGCACTTAGGGGAGAATATCAATGCTTGGTGAGTGGATCAGTAGATAGGTTGTCGTCAGAAGCACTGCGCTTCGCGACTAGTCGATATAAACACATCATTTCCACTCATACAGTAAAGAAACTAAATACGCACGCATGCACGCTTTCTCTTGAACGTTGACCAACCACTTATTCATGATCGACGGGGTACTCACCGCTTCTTCTGTGAAAGACGGAACACTCACCGCTCCTTCACGAACGTCAACCCACTACTTATTCATGAATGACGGGCCACTCACCGCTCCTTCACGAACGTCAACCCACTACTTATTCATGAAAGACGGAACACTCACCGCTCCTTCACGAACGTCAACCCACTACTTATTCATGAATGACGGGCCACTCACGGCTCACTCATGAAAGTTAACCCACAGCATCCTTTGTGAACGACGAAACAAACACTCACCGCTTCTTCTGTGACTTTGGAGGCTTTGTCTTCAGTGAGTTCAGCACGTAGTACTTCAGCAGCTTCTGGTAGGACACACGCACCTTCACCGGCTGCCCGGCGGGACAGTGCTCCCGGTACCTGCAACCAGAAGGCGCCACCGCAGCGCGTGCAGGTCAGTACTCAGCGTGTGAGTCGAAGTCCCCCCCACTCCCACCCCATGTTTAAAAGAAAGAATCTAAGAATCTACTTCCTAAGAATCGAGCTTACCATCGTTACCGACGAGCGTTGATGATCGAGTCACAAAAGTCGGCTATTATAAAACATGTATGTATAATAATTGGTATATATTAGAACGAGGGATCGGTGTACATCGAGATTTTTCGAGATACAATTTTTTTTACCGAGATGCGATTATCTTCGCAAAACTTCCGGCTTTTTTTAACGACACTCGAGTTTCGTACGGCTTGTAACAGCTGAGCACACACAAGCACACACCCTCTCCATCTCCCACCCCAGGGAAAATAATACAATTTATTTTTCGGGGGCTACTTTTCACGCTCGCGTGGATGAAAATAGCACTCTAAAATTTAGTTTGCATTGTTGAACTCTATGCAAATTTACGGGGGCTCTTTTTGTCATTTCCGGGGCTCTTTTTGGCATTTCGGTGGCTAAATCGCCCCGAACCCACGTGTATTTTTTTCACTGCCCCACCCCCACACGTACCAGGTCTTGACGAGCGGCACGTCGATGGCGCGGCGGGAGTGACCGCTGCGAAGGTTGAAAGGTCGCGGCGCCCACAGCAGCGCGATGCCGTTGGCACTGTTGTCCGTGTAGAGCGGGCTGTCCTGCAGGAACGGCTGCAGCTCCTCCGGAAGCTCAAAGTCCTCCACGTCATCCACGATCGGCTCCGTGCCCTGACGAGACAAGCGAACGTTCAGCGTCAGTGGAAAAAATACACGGGGGCTCGGGGCGATTTAGCCCCCGAAATGCTAACTAATACCCCGAACCATACGGCTTCCAACCAATCAAGATTACCCGCGTGTCGAGTGCCGCTTACGACACACATTTCATTCCGATTCATGACACCCCACACACGACGTCAGGGGCCCTCCCCTCCCACCCGTCAAACCACAAACCACATGCGTTCTAAGGGGGGAGCAGACTCCCGCTTACCTTGACGGCATGGCGGTGAGAGATCGGGTTGATCAGCGGATCGAAGTAGAACGCGGGCAGATCTGGATCCTCCGTCTTAATGAACACGACGCTCGGTGTGTGATACCTGCGGGAGAGATGCGCGTCGCCACGGCAACGCCACTTATTACTCAAATCGGAATTACGATTACATCGTTAATGAATCAGATCGACACTATTATATAATATTACACGCTATTTCAGGGTGTGAAATTAACTGGTAGTCATATGGACTACTAGATTTTGTAATCTGGTAGTCCGTGAGCAATTCTGGTAGTTCAAATGTTTTTTGGATAGAGGTTCAATTTGACTGTAATATTCCAGTTATTGCCATTTATAAAAACCTTGTGGTCTAAAGGAACACAATGATTTCTGGTCACAAAATGTTTCCTGATCTTCTGCGATAGATAGTTTTGCAAAAACGAGTGGTGCCCATCTACGTGAAAGCACAGCAACAAACATGGCTGCGCCCATGTCAATCAATTACTCAATGTGCTTGATATAGAATATCAGTTTTAAGTCATAGCTGACAATTAAAGGGGGTTAAGTTATTTAATGCGAGGTTATATCAGAACTTACCGGAAAAATAAATAAATTAACTCATCAGTTTATTCGTCCTTTCAGTCAAAAATGAATAGAGCCATGTTAAGTTAGCTAGACCACCGGACTAGTTCTTTACTGTAATCTACTCGTCCGTGTGTAAATCTAGTAGTTTTTGACTACCGGACTACCGTTAATTTTGCACCCTGCTATTCACTACTATATACTACTATAGCATGCTATTACTCGGTGTGGGAAATAGTCGCGAATAGATGAAAACGTGGTACTAGAAGCTTAGAAGAGAACATCCTCGGTTGGTGAGTGGATCAGTAGATAGGTTGTCGTCAGAAGTGCTAAGCTTCGCGACTAGTCGATATAAACACATCATTTCCACTTACAATAAAGAAACTAAATACGCACGCACGAACACCCACACACGCACGCACGAACACCCA
>NW_014578169.1:16244-17685 GCF_000485595.1 Priapulus caudatus
GTGCACGTAGTGCGGCAGGTTGTTGTACAGGTAGGGGAACGTGACGCGGCACGCGGTGGTACAATAGTGCGGACGCGGCTCACCAGGACAGGTGCACGTAGTGCGGCAGGTTGTTGTACAGGTAGGGGAACGCGACGCGCGGTGGTACAATAGTGCGGACGCGGCTCACCATGACAGGTGCACGTAGTGCGGCAGGTTGTTGTACAGGTAGGGGAACGCAATGCGGTACTCCGTGCGGATTGGCTGACGGATGATGATCTTGTTGATGTCGTTGAATTCGTTCCAATCCTCGTCCCTGCGCATCGACGAAACAAACAAACAAATGAATAAACGACCGATTACGATAGACTGCCGCCGGCGCCGATCGACGTAGTACTCAACAAGACTGACACTGCAACAACGGGAGCAGTCCAACTTACGCTCCCCCCAATCCTGGTCCGTTACGCGTGCCACGAAACGTCAATTGAAAAAACGACAAGGGAAAACGATCTTGAGGAGAACTTCGCCGAAGAAAAACCCCCACGTCGCACCAGCTACACATAAATCTGCTAGGATTCCCCCCTCCCCCCAAAAAACCGAACGGCGTGAGCCGAAAAACCAGGGCCCTTTCCGCGCGATTTACCAGCGACGAAATGATCTCACCCCCTCCCTTCCCCCGGCTCCTCCTACCTCTCCCCACCGCACCCTGCCCCCGGCCTCTCCCAATCACGTGCCATGCCCCCCCTCGCACCGCTGCCAACCTCCCGGAGACTCACTGGAGGCTGGAGTCCTTGATGAGTGGCTCAAACTTGGGTCCGCCGGGGATTGCGAGGTTGAGGGCCTTCGCCGTGAAGAAAGCCTTCAGGTCGAACAAGTAAAAGTAATTGTCGTCGACAAGATCTGCAAGAGCGGAGACGGCGGCGGACGTTAACGAGCGCTAACGAGCTGTTAACGAGATGACGAACGTTAGAGTCTCGCTCGGCGCCTCACAAAATAATCGCGAGGTGAGGTGCTGACACCACAGCACGACACAGCGGCTCAATACCACAATGACACGCCACAACGCTATGGCACGACACCACAGCACGACACAGCGGCTCAATACCACAATGACACGCCACAACGCCATGGCACGACACCACAGCACGACACAGCGGCTCAATACCACAATGGCACGCCACAACGCCATGGCACGACACCACAGCATGACACAGCGGCTCAATACCACAATGGCACGCCACAACGCCATGGAACGACACCACAGCACACCACAGCGGCTCAATACCACAATGACACGCCACAACGCCATGGCACGACACCACAGCACGACACAGCGGCTCAATACCACAATGACACGCCACAACGCCATGGCACGAAACCCCAGCACGACACAGCGGCTCAATACCACAATAGCACGCCACAACGCCATGGCACGAAACCCCAGCACGACACAGCGGCTCAA
>NW_014578169.1:22649-26069 GCF_000485595.1 Priapulus caudatus
CCCCGAGCCCCCGTGTATTTTTTCACTGGTGACAATGAAAATATGCCATTATTAATTTATGAGCAGCTCTCCAATGCCGGCTACAGTCCACAAGCTACAAGCACAAAATACCACCGCACATCATACATGCTTCACACACTACGACAGAACAAGCTTCCGAACCCACAGTCACGACTCAAACACGATTCACCCGACTCCGCCACCAACCATGCACGCGGACCGCACTTCGCAACACCACCTCGCCACGTATCGCACCAGGTGGCGCTGCTCACCCGAGGTAGACGCGCTTGTCATGGCGGAACTTGCGGTTGGTCATGTCGCCGTGGTCGCGGATGATCTTGCGGATGTGCTCAGGCGGCATATCTTCCTTCTGCGCGTCGACGAAGCCAAACTTACGCTTCTCCGCGTAGCGCTTCGACTGTAGCTGCTGCCACTTCCGCGCTGAAACGACGACACGACAACGATTAGAAGATACGCGCGTGCGACAGGAGGGCATGAGCAGAGGGGAGGGGGTCACACGCAAGGAGAGGAAGGCCGAAAGCATTAGTAAAGGAGTAGAATTCCTTATTGCAAGCAGGAAAGGAGTATGGCTAGAGCAAATCGAAAATACACCCGATGACGCACTCGTGACGAGAGGCGAGCCGAAGCGAGGAAGACGCATGCAAGTAGGCGACGACAAACAGGTTGAAAACATTAGTAAATGTTGTTCCTTATATTGCGAAACAGAAAGAAGTGAACAGGTTAAAAGTAGGTTAGAGCAAACTAAAAATTGAATTGAAATAGACACATCGAATACAGATACGAATTACGTAAGTGCTAACCGTGGCGTGGAACAGAGGGTCTGTTCTACTAACCAAACACCCCTCTCTATCTCTTTCCAACAGCATACAGTGAACAGCGCCGACACACACACTTGTCTCGCCCGAAAAATACTTTTCGTAAATAATTAGACAAATATTAGACGAATGTTATCTTAGGTTAGACGTGTCAACACCTTGGCTTGTGATCGTCGCCAGACAGTAATCGCAACTTGCCTTTTTCCTGCAGCTTTTCCTCGGACAGCGGTGGCGGCTTGACAAACTGCTGCTGCACCTGAGGCTGCTGCTGCTGTGGCATGGCCATCGGCGGAGGCTGCGGTGGCGGCTGCTGCTGCTGCTGCTGCTGCGGAGGGATGCCCAACAGGTAGGGCTGCCCCACAAAGAAAGGCATAGCCATGGTGGCTTCTTGCTAGTGTGTCACGCTAGTCGTTTTTGCTAATGAGTCGCCCTGATCAGTTTTGGTCTTTGGTGTCGTGTAAAATGAGAGAAAAAATTGTTAGACATATGTTACGGTGACAATATTTTTCGTTAACTACAGAGTACGTTGTATGGATTTATATAAAACTTGAGCTATTAGTATTAGGATTGGATAGGGGAGCAGAACCACTGCACGGTTGCAATTTGAATATTTACTTACACATTTCATTTGTGGCCGATCTCAGGATCTTAATGACAAAAAGATGACCACTTTGCTATTATTTACATCAACGCTTTTAATACATCTGGTAAGTTTAATGGGAAAGAGGCTCGATGTAAGCAGGATATTGTTTAGATACAATAATGTAACCCAAACACAGGGTAGGGTTACAACGCGAGCCTATTCTTTTCTTTGGAGGAACCCCTGAGTGAATCACTCAGGGCGGTTTGCTGGTGCGTTTTCAGAGACTAGAACTTCCAAACTGGGTTTGTTCTAAACACGAACCTTTCTTCGCTATCCTGGAACTTGCTATGTATCACAATACTCTGTATTAAACTAATATAACCTGTTACCAAATTTCGAAGCGACGAGCGGCTATATTTCGAACGCCATTTCTGTTGACCTGTGACGTACGCATTCCCAATGCGCATAGCGTTCGGCTAACTTCGGCTGGCTCCAAGACCGAATGCATCACGGGATGCCTGCTGTCAGTCGAAGTTAGCCGAACGCTATGCGCATTGGGAATGCGTACGTCACAGGTCAACAGAAATAGCGCTCGAAATATAGCCGCTCGTCGCTTCGAAATTTGGTAACAGGTTATATTAGTTTAATACAGAGTATTGTGATACATAGCAAGTTCCAGGATAGCAAAGAAAGGTTTGTGTTTAGAATAAACCCAGTTTTGAAGTTCTAGTCTCTGAAAACGCACCAGCAAACCGCCCCTGAGTGATTCACTCAGGGGTTTTCCTGAGTGATTCACTCAGGGGTTTTCCTGAGTGATTCACTCAGGGGTTCCTCCAAAGAAAAGAATAGGCTCGCGTTGTAACCCTATCCTGTGTTTGGGTTACATTTTTGTATTTAGATATTGTTGGACTTGATTTGTGAACAAAGCTTTCTGCATGAGAATTGAGATTGATCAGTCTCTTAGTTGAAGCAATCGATTCAAAAACTGCCTTCCAGTATATTTTGAAACCATTGCGACTGTTGATTGTGATTACTTTTTCCGATAATTAACTAATAGTAATAACCCATCTCGATATGCTTCTCTTTCCATAAAATAAACATTTGAACGGCGTGCATTCTCGGCCTTAGATTCGCGAGTTTTGTCACTTAATGTGTCGATCATTCCGTGTTTATGACAAAATAATGAAATGTAAAATAGTAAATTGACACTAGAGATATTACGTGTATATATTATAACAGGACTATCCCACTTATTTCTTCTTATTCGGTGAATTTCGGCTTAAACGGCTACCTACCGATTACGGCGCAACAAACGCACACATTTCGACAACAAACATGGCGAAACTAGCGTGACCGCGACTGTCACGCAGTCAGAGCTCGCTTTCCCTTACAAAAAATTAATTAACTACTTATCTAAAACTCTTTGAAACGCATAAAATAACTTATTAAACTAGTGGCTATAACATGATTATGTATACAATTTTTACTTGTTATTTTCTAGGATAAATTATTATTATTATTTAATGTTGTAAAAGCGCTATCTATCGGTAATTTTAGGAACTATTTTAATTTTAAATACAGGTTGGCCGGGCACCCGGCAGATAGATGCGATATGATATGACTACTAGGCACTTAGGATATGACTACTAGGCACTTAAAAAAACCTAACCCTAACCCTAACCCTAACCCAAAAAAAAACCTAAACCCTAAAGCCCTGTCTACACTAGCAAACTTTAGTTTGTAAACTCGAGCAAACTCCGAGTTCGAGCAAACTCGAGCAAACTCCGAGTTCACTGGTACTGACTTAACCTGTATAAGAGAACAGACCACTATTAAATCCTCCATAGGATCCTATACTTAAGAATTGAATTTCAGGAGCTGAAAAATAGTATTTCGACCGTTTTCGGCCGAGTGGCAATATTAAAGCTAGGTAGCCATGTACTTCAGCTGTGCACCATTAGAGTTAAGTCATAATTATGTTGTCCAGCGTTTAAAAAAAAT
>NW_014578169.1:26079-27093 GCF_000485595.1 Priapulus caudatus
GCGTGACGTCACGCCCAGGCTATTGGCACCCGGCAGATAGATGCGATATGATATGACTACTAGGCACTTAGGATATGACTACTAGGCACTTAAAAAAAACCCTAACCCTAACCCTAACCCTAACCCTAACCCTAAAAAAAAAAATTAAATTAAATTAAAGTGCCTAGTAGTCATATCATATCGCATCTTTCTGCCAACACCGTTGGCTGGGCGCGAAATTTTTTTTCCCACTTGAATTCCGGACCCACCATAGATAGTGTTTTGTAATATATGGTTCGTATATATATGGTTGGATTAGATTTGGTGGTAAGGTTCGGTTACGGTTTAGGGTTAGGGTTAGGGTTATGGTTAAGGTGAGGGTGAGGGTTAGAGTTAGGGTTAGGGTTAGGTTGAGGTTGAGGGTGAGGGTGAGGGTAGGCTAATGGGTTATTCATTTTACATTGTTGCTTCGAGGAAGTCGAGTGAATGGAGTGCGCTGATTGGCTGTGGTCCGGAACTCAAGTGGGAAAAAAAATTTCGCTGGCCGGGCTGCGAATTTTTTTTCCCGCGTATGCCCCTGCCTTTATTAAGCGCATAAGTTTTCCCGACAAATATTACCTTAGCTGGCAACTCGACCAGCGACGCGAGCGCTATTCCTATGTACATTAGGACTTTATTTAGTACTTTATTTAGGACAGGAAAGGAATTGTGCAGGGATACTGCGGCCAAGTTATAGGTATATAAATATTTATGTCCACACCTATATAATAGTAATATCTATAGATATATACATCTATTTCTACACCTATATATTTATATCTATAGATATAATAATAGAAAGACATTTGTAGCTATACTGAGGAACACACTTAAATAGTGTATGTGCGCGCGTGTGTGTGCTTGTGGGTATGCGCGTCTCTCTTTCTCTCCAGATATCTCTCCTTCTGCGTGCGTGTATGTGTGTGCGTGCGTGCGTGCGTGCGTGTATGTGTGTGTGTGTGTGCGTGCGTGGGTGTGTGTGCGCGTGTGCGTGTG
>NW_014578169.1:28251-30255 GCF_000485595.1 Priapulus caudatus
CAAGGCCATCTTGTATCCGGTCTCTCTGGTTATTTCTTGGTGATTACCTAGTGAATACGTGGCCATTACTTAATCATTGCCTGACCATCACCTGGTCACTACCTGGTAATTAAATGGCATTACGTGGTTGCTGCGTACCTGGTCAGTAGGCACGTCAACTACAGTGTCGCCATCGTCCGGCACCTCAGTGGCTCCGCGTGTTGCCTAGCTTTTACTTTTCGACTTGTATACCCCGCTGTCATCCTTGTCGTAGTCAACCTACCGATATATATATCTATATATATATATATATATATATGAAGCCATTCAGTTCGGTATCATTCGTTTTGTAATCGCTCGTAAACAACGTATGATTGATGAATTGTAAATATAGCAGATCGATAGCGACTATTTCGTGGAAATTCGCATGAGGTTTTTACACGATCATGTACGTCTGTGGCTGTCTCGATACATCCAGGTAGGTCGTCGTCATCGGCGATCTAGAATTTTATCTATGCTTAATAGTCTAAAATTAGGGTTCGCGCATGCGCAGTAGCTGACTGAATGATTCATATTTTGATTTTAAAAGATGTTTAAAATGGAGCCGAGCTATCCACGAGTAGATTTCTGCGATAAATATCCATTGCCATGGCTCTGGTAAAAGAAGGTACGACGCCCTAGCCTGCGGGGTACCCAGGTTAGAGTGTTTCTCGTAGCAGTCTCTCAGATGCGTGTGTGCGTGCGTGTGTATATAATATGTGTGTGCGCATGCGTGTGTGTCGGCGTGCGCATGTATGTGTATGTATATATATATTCACTAGTAAATTCCAAATGAGATATAACACATTTTTATAGTCGTTAATTAAATATACTCAGATAAATAATTGAAGTTAGTTAATGAAGCATATACTGTTGCTATGGCGACAGGAAACGCAGCATCTAAAACTCAATATAATGTTCGTGTCTACACCAGAACATTGCTCTGTAGTCGCCGGCCATTGATATTCACCTGATTTAGATTTGATTTGGATTTTAGATTGATATTAGGCCATATGATGATAATTAGATAATATGATTTTAAATTGATTTGATTTTAGACGTTTACCGATTAGTCACCTGATTTCAAGTATGAATCCATAACGTTGTTAAGTCACGCGTCTGTCTGAAATGCGGTGAGAAAACCCGTGCGTGCGTGCGTGCATAAGAAAACCCGTGCGTGCTCATTCCTCGTGTAGCGTGCGCCGTGGCGTGTAAGCTTCCGCGACGCCATTAAATTCGGTATCATTTGGTTTGTAATCGCTCGTAAACAACGTGTGATTGATGAATTGTAAATATAGCAGGTCGAGGGCGACTATTTCGTGGAAATTCGCTTGCGGTTTTTACACGATCATGTACATCTGTGGCTGTGT
Organism: Priapulus caudatus; assembly: GCF_000485595.1. Classification (NCBI taxonomy): domain Eukaryota; kingdom Metazoa; phylum Priapulida; class Priapulimorpha; order Priapulimorphida; family Priapulidae; genus Priapulus; species Priapulus caudatus. Next base: position 29,640 of record NW_014578169.1, read on the forward strand.
CGATACCTCCATGTAGGTCGTTGTCATCGGTGATCCGGGGAAAGGGGGCTATGTAATTCGATCATATAGTCATAGCGTTAAAATTTATCGTTGTAGCTTAGTTAATTAATTATTTGCATTGGGAAAGCAACATTGGTCACCAACTATGTCTGCTAATCATTTGAGCACGGAGTATGGTCACCTATGTGGCGCCACTGTAGTGTGTGATGCGTGTGGCGACGGTAACATAATTTTATAATCAAAATCTACTGAATATGTATGATGTATTTCACATAATAAACAAAAAATCATGACTTCAAATTTGAAGCGTTTTTTAATTAAAAAGAAACGCACAATTGGCTTACATGTTATCGGGAGTACATGATACCAAGTGTTTTTTCGATACCTTTTGATGTTGTGTATTTCTTATGATACAATTGTTTATAAAAAGAAATCCCACACAGTGTCTTTCTGGTTTTATCAACATTCTTTGATTTCTTTTCTTTTCTTATTCGTCTGTCTTTGATTTTCTTATCAATCTTTTTCCTTTCCACCTGCTCTTCCAATTCACCATCCTCTTGTTGTTGTTGGTTCTCTTCCGTAGCAATTATGTGTACGTGCGCACGTGCGTGTCTCT
>NW_014578169.1:31149-39113 GCF_000485595.1 Priapulus caudatus
CATACATACATACACACACACATTTTACGGCTGTGACGTCTAGAACATATTACATCACGAAAACAAATAAACGGAATTATTATAAATATCATCAGCTTACCCAATAAAGTCACTGAACGTCCAAATGGTGTTCTCGTACGAAACTGATGTTACAAACGTCAGTGGTGTGGTTATATACTTGCTGTGTTGATAAAACCGGTCAAATATCCAGACACCCCAGGTAACCGGTCTGATCACCAGACACCTGGGTAACCGGTCTGATCTCCTGACATCAGGACACACGCTGGTCGCTTCCCCTAATTAATTACAACAGCAGCTGCACACCGCGCCCACAAGCATTGCCGTAAAACTTGTCTCTCTCAGGCTTGGTGCTTAAGTGCCATTCACACTTCGCAGGGATGCTGACTGTTATTTCTACCATAACAGGACTAAACAGCTTTGTATACAAACACTAACGAGAAAACACTGTATACATAATGTTTTTACACGCACCAAGCAATACCAGATCTTTGACATCCAGCTTTTTGAACTCTGAGCTCCTCGCAACTCCCTGCAACCCTTTATATCGCATCACAATTATATTAGAATAACAACAACGCTTGACGACACCTACAAACCATATTTTACAACTGCGTAAGTAATTAAGGTCCGGGTGTATGAGAGTTTTTTTAAGCCATCTTGTGGTTGATTAAGAGATGACTATAATGATGGAGATATAGCGTAGCTTCGTTTTCACAGCTCACTCGGCTGTTGGTACGCCGCCTGATTTTCCGTATGGACTTTCCGTGTGTTCATATCCCAAAGCGTTACATTTTCATTGTAGAATAAGGTCTTTTAAGCCCAGGGTTTGCGCAGTGTCGTCATACACTGTAGATTTGATTTACACTAAGTTACGATGTAATTTGCGTTTCTGAAGTAGAAGCTATATTTGGTCAGTGTTACGTACGTGTTCGTCAGACGTACGTCACGACAATGTACGACCACTGACTGGGGGCGGGGCTAAGCGCAGGGGTATGTGAGAGTGAGGGGGTGCGGGCGCGGGGGGTTGTGTAACTAGGAAGTCGTGTGAGCGTGGGGTGATTAGCGTCGGGGTGTCTTGTGTGAGCAGGGAATGGGGTCGTGTGAGCGCGTGGTGGGGGAGGGTCACGCCTCCTGCTGCGGACTGGGTGGGGGGATGCAGTACGCACGTGATTGTCCACGATGAGATGTACCTACGTATATATGTCATAGATATGTGTATGTGTATTATGTACTACTTGTGCCCGTGTATCTGAGAGACTGCTGCCAGAAACACTCTGGCCAGGGAACCCTGCCGGCTAGGGCGTCGTACCCTCTTTTAACAGAGCCATGGCGATAAATATTTATCGCGGAAATCTAGTCTTGGGTAGCCCGGCCCCATTTGAAATATATTTTAAAATCAAAATATGAATGATTCAGTCAGCTACTGCGCATGCGCGTATCCTGATTTTCGACTATTTAGCATAGGAAAATACTAGAATACTTGTTAATGTACCAGGCGGTAATATACTGGACGTGTAAATTAGATATTCAATTTGAGGCACGTTATCTGTCTACATTTCGTAGCAATTTGGTAGAAATTGTCTTGTCGTATGCGTAGGGCATAACTTTGCAGAATATTAATACATCTTAGGTGAATATAGATAACTAGACATGGGCGGATCCAACCAGAGTACGCACACACATGTACACATATTATATACACACACACGTACTCACGCACGCACGCACACGCGCACATTCGGGAGCACGTAGTACATAATACACATACATATATCTATTACATATAATACACGCACACACGAGCGCTGAACACACGCGCACAGTTGGGCGCACGTAATACAAATACATATATCTATGCTATATTTCTCGCAGCAGTCTAGCAGATACATGTACGTGTATATATTCGTCCAAACACTTGTTATGTTAACAGATACACGGCATATGCAACCCAGTATATTACCGCTTGGTACATTAGCAATTATTCTAGAATTTTATCTAGGCGGATTAGTCTAAATCAGGGTTCGCGCATGCGCAGTAGCTGACAGAATTATTCATATTTTGATTTTTAAGTATATATAAAATGGAGCCGAGCTATCCACGGGTAGATTTCTGCAATAAATATCTATCGCCATGGCTCTGGTAAAAGAAGGTACGACGCCCTAGCCTGCGGGGTACCCATGCAGGTCAGAGTGTATTTCGTAGCAGTCTCTCAGATACATGTGCGTGTATAAATTCGACCAAATGCTCGTTATTTTAACAGATATTGGGCATATGATATCCAGTATATGACCGTCTCGTACGTCAGTAATTATTCTAGAATTTTATCTATGATGAGTAGGCTAAAATCAGGGGTCGCGCATGCGTAGTAGCTGACTGAATGATTCATATTGTGATTGTAAAATGTATTTGAAATAAGGCCAGGCTACCCACGAGTAGATTTCCGCGATAAATATCCATCGCCATGCCTCTGGTAAAAGATGGTACAACGCCCTAGCCTGCAGGGTAGCCCAGATAGAGTGTTTCTGGCAGCAGTCTCTCAGATACACGTACGTGTATATGTTGTCCAACAAGTCGTTATTTTAACAGATACTGTGGGCATATGCAACCCATTATATTACCGCTTGGTACATTAGCAAGTATTCAAAAATTGTACCTATGCTGAATAGTTACAAATCAGGGTTCGCGCATGCGCAGTAGCTGACAGAATGATTCATATTTTGATTTTAAATTATATTTGAAATAAGGCCAGGCTACCCACGATTAGATTTCCGCGATAAATATCCATCGCCATGCCTCTGGTAAAAGAGGGTATGATGCCCTAGCCTGCAAGGTACCCTGGTCAGAGTGTTTCTGGCAGCAGTCTCTCAGATACATGTACGTGTATATGTTCGTCCAAATAGTCGTTATTTTAACAGATACTGTGGGCATATGCAACCCAATATATTACCGCTTGGTACATTAGCAAGAGCGTTTCTCGCAGCAGTCTCTCAGATACACGGGCACACGTAGTACATAACCCACATACATATATCTATGACATATATACATAGCTATACATCACATCGTGGACAAACACGTGCGTACTGCACCGCCCCCTCCCCCCACAGTCCGCAGCAGGAGGAGTGACCCTCCCCCACCACGCGCTCACACGACCCCATTCCCGGCTCACACAAGGCACCCCCACGCTCAACACTCCCACGCTCAAACGACTCCCTAGTTACACAACCCCTCGCGCCCGCACCCCCTCCCTCTCACATACTCCTGCGCTTAGCCCATCCTCCCGGTCAGTGGTCGTACATTACAGTCTCAGGAACCCGTATGTAACACTGACCAAATATAGCTTCTTCTTCAGAAACGCAATCTACATCGTAACTTAGTGTACATCAAATCTACAGTGTATGACGACACTGCGCTAACACTGGGCTTAAAAGAGCTTATTCTACAATGAAAATGTAACGCTTTGGGATATGAATTAACGGCTTTAAGGTCCACACGGAAGATCAGGCGGCGTACCAACAGCCGAGTGAGCTGTGAAAACTTGAGCTACTCTATATCCCCATCATTATAGCCATCTCTTAATCGGGCACAAGATAGCTTAAAAAGACTCTCATACACGGACCTTAATTACTTACGCAGTTGTAAAATATGGTTTGTAGGTGTCGTCAAGCGTTGTTGTCATTTTAATATAATTGGAATGCGATATAAAGGGTTGCAGGGAGTTGCAAAGAGCTCAGACTTTAAGGAGCTAGATCTCAGAGATCTGGTATTGCTTGGTGCGCGTAAAAACATTATGTACACAGTGTATTCTCGTTAGTGTTTGTATGCAAAGCTGTTTAGTCCTGCTGTGGTGTGTAACTAGGAAGTAGTGTGAGCGGGGAAGGGGGTCGTATAAACGCGTGGTTGGGGAGGGTCACGCTCTTACTGCGGACGTAAGGGGAGGTGCAGTACGCACGTGTTTGTCCACGATGAGATGTAGCGTGTATATATGTCATAGATATATGTATGTGTATTGTGTACTACGTGCGTCCGAGTGTGCGCGTGCGTGTATATATGTGTACATGTGTGCGCGCGTGTGTGTGTGTGCGTGTGCGTGATCGCGTTTGTTGGCGTGCTCATGTAAGTGTAAGTATATATATTCACAAGTAAATTCCAAATGAGATATAACGCACCTTTATAGTCATTAGTCAAATAAACTCAGATAAGTAATTTAAGTTATTTAGTGAAGCATCTACTGTTGCTATGGCGACAGGAAACATGGCACGTGAAACTCAATTTAATTTCCGTGTCTACACCAGACCATTGTTCTGTAGTCGCCGGCTCGCGATTGTCACCAGATTTGGATTTGATTTGGATTTTCCATTGATATTAGATCATATGATGATGATTAGATAATATGATTTTTAATTAATTTGATTTTAGATTGATATTAGATCATATGATGATGATTAGATAATATGATTTTTAATTAATTTGATTTCAGATGTTGACGGATTAGACTCACAATTTTAAGTATGAATCCGTAACGTTGTTAAAGGACGCGTCTGTATGAAATGCGGTGAGAAAACCCGTGCGTACGTGCGTGCGTGCATGAGAACACCCGTGCGTGCTCATTCCTCGTGTAGCGCAATGCCAATAAATTCTGTATCATTAGGTTTGTAATCGCTCGTAAACAACGTATGATTGATTAATTGTAAATATAGCAGATCGGTAGCGACTATTTCGTGGAAATTCGCGTGTGTGCGTGCGCTTGTTTGTGGGCGTCCGCATGTACATGTCGTGGAAATTCGCATGAGGTTTTTACACGATCACGTACGTCTGTGGCTGTCTCGATACCTCCAGGTAGGTCGTCGTCATCGGCGATCCGGGGGGAGGGGGTTATGTAATTCGACCATATAGTCATAGCGTTAAAATTTGTCGTTGTAGCTTATTTAATTAATTATTTGCGTTGGGAAAGCTACATTGGTCACCAACGATGTCTGCTAATCCTTCCAGCACGGAATATGGTCCCCTAGACGTAACGCGGCCATGATCCCGAGGCGCTAGCCGAGGATTGACACTTTGTGTCTTCCAATCACAGTCTACGCCGCCCCCTTATATACTAACTTCCAGCTATAATACCTATAATATATATATATATATATATTCATATATAATTAATACATATAGATATATATCTCTTAAATATATCTTGACATAAAGTAATCAACTTCTATACATGCTGAATTGTGCGCACACGGACCCCAGATGGGTCGTCTTACTAACGAATTACCTAACGACGCGGCTTTACCGTCGCCGCACACATAACGACACACACACAGTGGCGATGTCTAGGGGACCATATTCTGTGCTGGAATGATTAGCAGACATCGTTGGTGACCAATGTCGTTTTCCCAAAGCAAATAATTATTCAAATAAGCTACAACGACAAATTTTAACGCTATGACTATATGGTCGAATTACATAACCCCCTCCCCCCTGATCGCCGATGACGACGACCTACCTGGAGGTATCCAGACAGCCACAGACGTACATGGTCGTGTCAAGACTTCATGCGAATTTCCACGAAATAGTCGCTATCGATCTGCTATATTTACAATTAATCAATCATACGTTGTTTACGAGCGATTACAAACCTAATGATACAGAATTTATTGGCATCGCGGAAGCTAACACGCCACGGCGCACGCTACACGAGGGATGAGCACGCACGGGTGTTCTCATGCACGCACGCACGTACGCACGGGTTTTCTCACCGCATTTCATACAGACACGTCATTTAACAACGTTACGGATTCATACTTAAAATCGTGAGTCTAATCCGTCAACATCTGAAATCAAATTAATTAAAAATCATATTATCTAATCATCATCATATGATCTAATATCAATCTAAAATCAAATTAATTAAAAATCATATTATCTAATCATCATCATATGATCTAATATCAATCTAAAATCCAAATCAAATCCTAATCTGGTGACAATCGCGAGCCGGCGACTACAGAACAATGGTCTGGTGTAGACACGGAAATTAAATTGAGTTTCAGGTGCTATGTTTCCTGTCGCCATAGCAACAGTAGATGCACACACTAAATAACTTCAATTACTTATCTGAGTTTATTTGACAAATGACTATAAAGGTGCGTTATATCTCATTTGGAATTTACTTGTGAATAGCACGCCCCAAACGCGATCACGCACACGCACACACGCGCGCACACATGCACACATATATACACGCACACACGCACGCGCACACTCGGACGCACGTAGAACATAATACACATACATATATCTATGACATATATACACGCTACATCTCATCGTGGACAAACACGTGCGTACTGCACCTCCCCTTATGTCCGCAGCAAGAGCGTGACCCTCCCCAACCACGCGTTCACACGACCCCATTCCCCGCTCACACGACTTCCTAGTTACACACCCCAGCAGGACTAAACAGCTTTGTATACAAACACTAACGAGAATACACTGTGTACATAATGTTTTTACGCGCACCAAGCAATACCAGATCTCTTACATCCAGCTCCTTAAAGTCTGAGCTCCTCGCAACTCCCTGCAACCCTTTATATCGCATCCCAATTATATTAAAATGACAACAACGCTTGACGACACCTACAAACCATATTTTACAACTGCAAAGTAATTAAGGTCCGTGTGTATGAGAGTCTTTTTAAGCCATCTTGTGGCCGATTAAGAGATGGCTATAATGATGGGGATATGGCGTAGCTCAAGTTTTCACAGCTCAATCGGCTGTTGGTACGCCGCCTGATCTTCCGTATGGACTTTAAAGCCGTTAATTAATATCCAAAAGCGTTACATTTTCATTGTAGAATAAGCTCTTTTAAGCCTAGCGTTTACGCAGTGTCGTTATACACTGTAGATTCTATGTACACGATTCTAAGTTACGATCTAGATTGCGTTTCTGAACAAGAAGCTATATTTGGTCAGTGTTACGTACGTGTTCGTCAGACGTACGTCACGACAATGTACGACCACTCACCGGGGGGGGGGGTGAAGGTGTGGGGGGAGGGGTGCGGACGCGGGGGGTTGTGTAACTAGGAAGTCGGGTGAGCGTGGGGGTGGTGAGCGTGAGAGTGTCTTGTGTGAGCGGGGAAGGGGGTCGTGTGAGCGCGTGGTGGGGGTAGGGTAACGCCTCCTGCTGCGGACTGGGGTGGGGGGAGCGGTGCAGTGCGCACGTGTTTGTCCACGATAAGATGTAGCTATGTATATATGTCGTAGATATAATATGTATATACGTTATGTACTACGTGCCCCCGAGTGTGCGCTAGTGTGTGCGTGTATATATATACCATAGATATATGTATGTGTATTATGTACTACGTGCGCCCGAGTGTGCGTGTGTGTGTGTGTGCGTGCGTGATTACGTGTATATATGTGTACATGTGTGTGCGTGCGACTGTTTGTGGGCGTGCGCATGTATGTGTAAGTAGATATGTATTCACTAGTAAGTTCCAAATGAGATATAACGCACCTTTATAGTCGTTAGTCAAATAAAGCAACAGTAGATGGTTCACTAACTAACTTCAATTACTTATCTGAGAAATGGCGACAGGAAACGCGGCCCCTGAAACTAAACCTACTTTCCATGTAATCTATACCCGACTATTGCTCTGTAGTCGCCGGCTCGCGATAGTCACCTGATTTAGATTTGATTTAGATTTTAGATTGATATTAGATCATATGATGATGATTAGATAATATGATTTTAAATTGATTTGATTTTAGATGTTGACCGATCAGCGTCCGTATAAATTTCGGCGCGAAAACCTGTGATCGCGTGCGTGCGTGAGAAAACCCGTGATCGCGTGCGTGCGTGAGAAAACCCGTGCGCGCGTGCGTGCATGAGAAAACCCGTGCGCGCGGGCGTGCGTGAGAAAACCCGTGCGCGCTCATTCCTCGTG
>NW_014578169.1:39123-41075 GCF_000485595.1 Priapulus caudatus
ATATATATAACCCCCTATAATACAATATAATACCCTTCCTATAACTATAGAGCCTTTATCTAACTATAAGAGAGGGGGAGTGTAGCATTGATATAGACATTATATGGTCTTAAAATAGCGGATTTGGTTCGGGCCCGACCAGGCTCCACGCGCGTGGACAGTGATACTATACGCACGCGGCGTATAGGTATGAAATATGTAACGTACGTATATAGCTATGTTGCAATACACTCAATTATAACTACTGTGGACTGCATGTATAAACCTACTTTTAAGTAGGCCTACATCCGTAAAGGCGGTAGTATAATACATATATCACCACACGCTCAAAACAACGTAAGTCTGGATGCTTGAGTATATACTGTCGGTATAGTGCTCGATGCATTAAGTTGCACAGCGTAATAAATTGTAGTCTGTAAATAAATTAAAGACAAGACATCACTTTTAGCTGTTACTCCGGGTTTCACGCTTACTCGATCATCATACAGACTTTAATAAAGAATAAAACGATTATTCTTTATTAAAGTCTGTCTGATGATTGCGTAAGCGTGAAACTCGGAATAACAGCTAAAAGTGATGTATTGTTTTTAATTTATCTACAGACTACAATTTATATATATATATATGCAAGCGGAAAACGTTATGAAACATGAAATTCACCGTCTACAGCAGATGATCCACAAGCCAGATTGATTTATTAGAGTAAAACTGTTTAAACATATATATCAATAGCTCATATTAGAGAGCTCATAATCTCTATGATGAGCTCTTGATAATTGATATATATCCTTCCGCGCTTAATTTGTATTGACGATTTGGAACATGCGCAGTACTATTACATTAGAACGAACATATAGTTGGATATGGCTATAGTATTTATTACTACGCGATCGCATATTCAATATATGCCCTGTAAATCATCCTTCTGCTTATCCCCGTCCAAGTATAATTCATACTTTCCACCAGTAATTATGCCTGCTTTCGTAATTTGTAAGCGTTATAAGGTATGCTGCCGTATGAACAATTAATCATACAATTTAAACAATTTTCTCATTTTTAATTTTTATCAAAAATGATTGTTGTGTTCTGGTCCGTTTTGTTCTGGTTTGTTGTGTCGTGATTTTGTTGTGTTGTGTTGTGTTGTGATTGTTTGTATAGTGTGACATTGGTATATAAAAAAACGCACTGTACAAGATGGATGCAGCTCGCAGGCAATTCTTCAAAACATTATATTTGAACCATACTGTAAAACACAGCAACAGTTTTTTTTTGCAACCGTAAACAGTAACTATGAGCATATGTCGGCACTTAATTAGTACTCAGCATGGTAAAGACAAGAGACTGATGACACATATGCAGTGCTTGTGATGACTTTTTCGTTGCATTGTGAAGAAGTCAGATCACGTAAGGCACAAACGGCGTATTTAAAATAATTTTATTTTCAACTTGCAGTAAATCATACCCACTAACATGTCAATTTATCCATTAATATATACATGCAAAAAAAATCACGTCCGACCTAGAACAGTGTATAAAGAGCATGTTGCGTTGTTTTTTTGGTGAAATGTCTCATCTTTTGTTGACAAAGATATATTACTATTACTTTCTGCACCAGCCAACCCGTCGTCTGCTAAGGTGACTAATCATACATTTCGCTTATAATCTTTATAACACAGATATCGCTTTTATTGACTGACATGTATAATAGCTAACATGGCGCCTTGTCACAGTGGCTTATTGATATTGCTAAGGTTCGTCGTATCTACTCTTGCTTCTCCTCCGATACTTCCTCTGCCGGTACCTTTGCGTAAACGAAGTCGTACTGTTTGCCAACAGAGCATATCGAACTATGACAAGCCCTCTGGCCATATCACTATACTCGTGTGGTGTAATGTATTATCGGCGGGCTCGCATAACATTGGAATTATCTATCTATCTTTCTTTCTTTCTTT
>NW_014578169.1:41092-42935 GCF_000485595.1 Priapulus caudatus
CCAAACACTATCTATGGTGTATAACCACATACGCAACGCATGTATGCAGGGGCGTCACAGCCGTAGGGCTGCCGTAGCAAAACGCTGCGGGCCCCCAGCCTAAAGGGCAAAAAATCTAAAGGGTAAATAGCATTTTAGAGCGTCTAGATTTAAAAATTGTCTCGGGGGAGCTTCACACTTCCTACCTCCGGCACTCGTGCCGTGCGCCTACGGCATGCTACATGAACCGCGCATGCGCAACAACTGCTCGGACGAATAGCGCATACGAACAGGTGTCCGATGCTCGGATGAATATCCACGTCGATATTATTATACGCCGCGGCTACTCTTACGCAGTGTCTTACGGAAGACGCTAGGGGTTAGGTACATCACGTACGACGTTTTCATTTTTCTAATACTGAGTAATAGTGTGGAAATTCCGTACGATCGAGTAGCCGCGGCTTATTGAGTGTGTGTGTGTGTGTGTGTGTGTGTGTGTGTGAGAGAGAGAGGGGGAATGGGAATGTGTATGTGTTTGTGTATGCGTGAGAGAGAGAGAGAGAGAGAGAGAGAGAGCCTCAGAGAGGTGTGCGCGCGTGTGTGTGAGAGAGCGAGAGAGCGAGAGAGGACGGATGAAAGGATAGACGGCAGCAGAGCGTCTCGTTGCGCAATCATGCATGTGCGCGAGTCGCGCGATCACTGTTTGAGTGGATGTCCGGACGCGTAGCCTGGAGGCTAGGCGACCGGTTCCGGACGCGTAGCCACTTCGTATTAGATATACGTTTTATTTCATGTGTACAGGGCCGTTATCGTTACTCTAGCTTAGTTAGACTAGTCACACTTAGCCCTACCATTGTAGATCTTCGCTCCGCCAGCACGTACAGGTCTATCTATGGCTTAGCTCTAGTATATACTATAGCCCGCGTACACTAACTGCCTGCGGCAGTATATTAATTAGTGTACGAGGGGTTTAGTACTAGAGGCTGAGCTATCTATGGCTATGCCGGAGCGTAGGGCTATATACCCCGGTAGAGTTAAGCCTGGCTAGGATACCAGACTAACGTCGATGCATGCATGGTTAATTGTTCGCTAGTCTTTCTTTATTCTGCATTGTATTATGATTTCTTGGAGCTAGCCGCGTCGTACATGACAGCTAGAGATATCGCTTTATCGCTAGACGGGTAAATCAAGCTAAATAAGCTAGTATTATTTATTACGTGCAACTCAATAAACCTTACATCCAAAATAGAGTTCATAAAAACAATTGCCCGTTAGCGATAAGTGTTTACTAGGCATGCCTCTAACAGACGTACGTTGCTATATACGGAGGGTATATATATGTATAAATACCAAATATGTGTATTATTAGCTCCTTCTCATTTCTCATTCCTTCTCCAGTCTCTAGCCTTGATTATTGATCTTATAAATCCGTCCCTATAGAGGGTTCTTCGACTTGCTCTATAAATAGCGATATTACCTATATAGAATCCCGTGCCATAATGGATACAAACACCAGCTCAGGCATGGTTGCGTGTAATGTGCCGCCCTGCACAATCAACCGATTACACATTGGCTATATTGTTACCTCCGCCAAGGGCTTGGCGGAGGTTATATGTTTTCACCGGCGTGTCTTTGAGTGTTGGTTTGTGTATTTGTGGGTTTGTGTGTTACCATGCACGTTTCAGTTCACTTCCGCTAGGTGCGCTGGCTGTAGACTTACAAACACGCAACCACAGGCTAAGGGGCAACCACAGTCCTCCCCCACCTGCACGCTCGCACTAATTGAATATCTATATATCAATCTATAGGTTTGTTTGTGTCCAGCCTAACTGAAAAAGTTAGACGGATTGTCATAAAATTTTCA
>NW_014578169.1:44923-54734 GCF_000485595.1 Priapulus caudatus
TACCCTTTCATGTGAAAAGTGTCACTTGAAACTAGGGCTGTGATTAGAGAATATAATGTGTAATTCAGCCATATACTGTGGGTTGTAGGTAATCTTCTCAAAATAACAAACCTAAATAATAATTTTGATTTATTCTGTTATTCAGTTGTTAGATCGATTATTTGTATTAATTATTAATAGATATCTGATATTAATTATAAATGTGCCTACTGTTAACCCCATGCATTTTAATTTAGATTGCCTATCTCCACATTACTGGAGGAGCATCCACAGACGAAATGGTTCGCCGAGTCCTGCGAAGCATACTATCTGGTAGCCTGGCCACCGCCTTCAATTGGCAGGGGAAGGGAAGCAAGAGAGGCTTCAAGCATCTGAAGCTGGCCACTATTATTATAGGTACGTTAGCTAAATTACATTGTTTCATATAATAATGATATAACAAACGCATGTGTTTTCACTTTTAAAAGGATGTTGCTTCTTGGTTAATTGGTTAATTGTCATTAAGATTGTTTCAAGCTTATTTTTTAGCAAACCCATACTTGATAGTTGATTGACAAAATTTGACTTTTATTTTACCATATTTTAATTTATGATTGTCAATTAAATCATGATTGTCATTTTTTGTTTTAGAATGTGTTAAAAGAAATGCTTCAACACAAACGGCTACGATTGCAGAGATCGAGGCAGTTATTAAGAAATGGCTAAAATATGCTGCCGACCGCGGCGGAGGAAGGAAGCGACGGAGTGTGGGAGCTGCGACGGGAGAAGTAAGTAAGCTTGAATTTTTTGCCAATGTCGTAAGCATTTTTGATGCTCGATTTATTTCTAATTAGTATTTGTCTCGTTTCACGATGCTATTTTGCTCACACAAAATATTACCTTTACACAATAATTCCTATGGGAGAATATTGCACTGTTCAATTTTGTTTCTCTTCACACTCTTTACTGTTTCTCTACTCTTTATTAGATGTAAATGTACCACAAAAATTTGATACCTTAATTGAATGCAATATAACTAACTTTTTATGAATAGACAGTTATATTTTCTTCTTGGTATGTCGGTAATACACCAAGAAATCACACCATAGCCTCTGCAAGACTCTAATATTGATTTTTTTTCCAGATCTAATATGCAGTTCTCAATAGGCCTCGATCACAGCTCACGTCCCTGAGTGCAAGCACCCACCCATGCATGGTTTAGTGCCATGGAGCAGGGTCGCTTATTTCACGACAAAAATCACATTAAGGTGGTAAATATATATATATATATATTATATATGTGTGTGGGGTCTATATATATATATATATATATATATATATATATAAATATATATTTACCATCTTATAATTATGTGATTTTTGTTATGACATTTTTTAGTTCGGGATATATGACTTAATGTAAATTCATAAAAATAACTAACATTATACTTTAAACTAACTAGTAAGTAACTTAGTTGAAGTTTTAGTTCGTCGTTTGAAGTTAGTGAGAAGTCAACTTAGTTGTGATGTATTTATAAATATGCGAAAAAGGCTAACTAAAGTATTACTGAATTTTATATTTTTGTTTAATCTCCAGTGCTGAATGCTGTTTCGTTTTTTTACGATATAAAAATAACTTTAGTTGTAATGTATTATAAATATTGGAAAACTATTCAAGCTAACTATAACGACAGTGCTAAGTAACTAATTTATTTTTGTTTAACTTGTTATAAGTTGGGTTTTTCATAATAACCAGTTTCTATGTCCCACCCAACGGTACTTGAGACCAGTACTTTTCGTATACTATACAATAATAATATATATAATATATATACATGCATATATAATATATGTATATACAGAAAAAAGTACTGTCAATCACCATGGGCACATGATGCTAGTTACAATATTATATATAGTGCATGCGTATATGTATAATATATAGACCTTATAATCATGTGATTTTAGTTGGTAAAAAGTTTACTAGTCCAGGATATTATATATGTACACATGTACATATAGTATGCGCTGTCGCGGCATGGCATGCATGTAATTATATATATATATATATATATATATATATATATAATCATGCATGATATATAATATGTATATGTATATACAGCAACAGGTACTGTCAAATCACCATGGCACATAAATGCTAAGTTACTTAATATGTGCATGCGGTATAATATATATATTATATTATATATATATATTATATATATATTATATATATATAACGACCTTATAATCATGTGATTTTAGTTGTGAAAATGTAGCATATATGTACATATACATAATAAACATGTACATATAATATGCGCGTGTGCGTACGTGCATGTATATATATATAAATAAATAAATAATAAATATATATATATATGTATACACGCACACACACACACACACATATATATATATATATATATATATATATGACTTCTAAATATATAAAAATCATAGTCTTCATCTCATGTCAAGTCATGTCATCAAAATATATTTCACCATATATCACCGTTCTCACCATTTAGTGTATTACATATCAGGCTATAAGATGATTGATGATGATGATATATGTGTTGAAATGTAAATAAAGATTATTTATGCTTTTATAATTTATGCTATTATGTTTCTTTTCTTATATTCATTGTTGATCTCTACAGTATACCTGAAAATTAATTGTCATTCTAACGTTGGCTAATGGTTGGCCCAACGTTGGCTATAATGGTTGGGCCAACGTTGACAATATGACGTTGGGCCAACGTTGACAATATGACGTTGGGACAACGTTGGTAATATGACGTTGGGCCAACGTTGGCAATATGTCGTTGGGTCAACTTTGGCAATATGACGTTGGGCTAACGTTGGCAGTATGATGTTGCGCCAACGTTGGCAGTATGACGTTGGGGGCAACGTTGACAATATGACGTTGGGCCAACGTTGGCAATATGACTTTGGGCCAACGTTGGCAATATGACGTTGGGCCAACGTTGGCCCAACGAGCAAAAATTCGTTGGGCCAACGTTGGCATGGGCTGAAGACAGCCGTTGGGCCATCGTTGGCCTAACGTCAGCATGTTATCTGGGTTACTACTTTTATATGCCCATATTGGATTCAATCTTTACAGCATCCTCAGCCAGTACACATTACTAAACACACAAAGTAAGTACAGTGTAGTGTAAGTAAGTACAGTTATAACATGATCGTTGGGGTCCATAAAATGTCATCGCGAAAAAATAGGGTCGCGCTAAATCATGGTTCAAGAAAATCAGAGTATAAACTGACACAATGTTAACCTAACATCGTTATGACGAACAATGCATAAAAACAAAAAATGCGAAAGTAACTGCATACAGTCATGTACACAACATGCACACAGCAACAATTCATGTGATCAGATCTCATTAAAAGAGCGAAAAAATTACTCATCGCGTTATATTAGACCTCACATTAAATCAGGGCGCATTATAACAGGGCTACACTGTACCACATAATGTGCAAATACTATACAACTGGACTTTCAATGACGATGGGAGCTGTGTTCAAGTGACCCAAAACCTCTTTAACTCTTGGTGAAACAACATCATATGGGGTTGTTATGTTGAAGATCCCCTTCTGGATAAACGTCCAAACATCCGCAGTTTCAGCAGGGTGCACAATGTTAAAAACAAAAAATACCTTAAAGCAGAGGTCCACAGCTTTCACAAGCGAGTCTACCTGGTAAATCACATCTTCATAGATCAGGTAGAACTCCTTGCCACCCAAAACACTGTCTCCAAGGACAAGGACTTGTGGTTGCCTTGTGACACCCCGCTTTATGCACTCTGCTGTTCTCATTTGCTTGTAGCCATCAAGATCTGTTCCACGCTAAAAAATTGTTACGTGTTGTGATATTAGCAACTTTAATGATACACATAAAACGTCGTGGATTTGCAATATATGCAATCACACATCAAGTTCTTACTTGTCGGATTACCCTGCAGACACACAATCGGCTTTAGTTGCTAATAAACCACATAAGATTTAGATGTGTACTATTTTATTTTCATTGTAAATGTTGCAATAAACTGCCATATATATATGTTTCTGTAGTGTACTGAATGCACCATCTAAAAAATACTAAAAAAGAATCTACCTTTTGCTTATTGGTATTTACCAAGCAGCTAATCATGTTGTCAAACCTAAACTAGTTTCATAAACAGGACACAATCTTATGGTTAAAATGTTATACATCAGAGATTTGCGGTAAAAGAAATAAAGAGAAATACGTATAGTACGTGTATATGCTTGTCCAAATAGTCGTTATTTTAACAGATACTGGGCATATGCAACCCAATATATTACTGCTTGGTATATTAGCAAGTATTCCAGAATTTTATCTATGATAAATAATCTAAAAGCAGGGTTCGCGCATGCGCAGTAACTGACTGAATGATTCATATTGTGATTTAAAAATATATTTAAAATGGAGCCGGGCTACCCACGACTAGATTTCCGCAATAAATATCCATCGCCATGGCTCTGTTAAAAGAGGGTATGACGCCCTAGCCTGCGGGGTACCCAGGTCAGAGTGTTTCTGGCAGCAGTCTCTCAGTTACACGTACGTGTAAATGTTCGTCCAAATAGTCGTTATTTTAACAGATACTGGGCATATGCAACCCATTATATTACCGCTTGGTACATTAGCAAGTATTCTAGAATTTTACCTATGCTGAATAGTTGAAAATCAGGGTTCGCGCAAGCGCAGTAGCTGACTGAATTATTCATATTTTGATTTTAAATGTACCAAGTGTACTACCGCCACACGTGAATTATGTACCGTATTTCTGTGCATATGTAACGAGCTAGCGTCTAGCGCTAGTACTGCTCGAATTACATAGCGCAAAAATATGTCGATTACGTGCTACTTTCAGACCCAGTATACTAAATGTGGTATGACGATAGACGAGCGTCTACAAGCGTAATCCCTCGCTCTCGCTATATCTACCCGGTTTATGCAGGGAGACACGCCCAACCATGCATCCTTTTATCATCCACACAGTCGTACACTGTACAATGCATATGCATACCTTACGCGTGTTGTACTAGTCGTTGCTATATTTCTTAGAGCCAAACTCGATATCGTGCAGAGGTGGGTGGTTTGTAGAAGATACCCTCTTCCACATCGTCGGCAGGGCACGCACGGGTATTGCCCCCACCCCTTTCGACGACACAGCGACCCAGCGACCTAGCTAACATCGCTGCCAAATAGAGGCGTGACTCTCTACCCGGATCTGATACCTATAATGCCACTCGTAACGTCAGGAGGAAGCGTATCAGACTATCTGCACGACTCGTCTAAGAAATGCAAACCAACTAATATCACACATCTTCCCGTGGCCTGGCGGTACATTACGTAAGTGTTAGGGTATTGTCTCACAATACTTACTAAACATATGCTGACGTCACTTCATAGTTACAGGCTGCACGGAATTACAACGGACCGTGGCAGGTAACCTTTGACCTGGCCTGACTACCCAAGCGTTAGCCTGAGAGGAGCAACACTCACCCGGGGCGATCTTTCTCTCAGCTTTCGGTGGCTTTTATGGCAGAGTAGATGACGCTAGAGGAGGCTCGACGGCGGCTCGTTGGAGCGGCGGTCAGCACAGGGCTTGCCAAGATCACACCTCTCGTAGCCTATGGTGCTCCGTGGGCCTGCCGGAAAGGCGTACACGGGCCAGACTACGGCATGATGCATCGTCAGGGATCCCCTCGTCCTCATCTACGTCGCAAGTCTCACTCACGATTCTCAGCCGCACGTAACTCTGACGATATAAGCTGGTTGCCACGTTGATTCTCTCAGAGGCCCCCGTCTCTTGAAGATGTGTTCTACCGGAGGGATGACGGCTGGCCTTAGCCTAGCGGACATGGCTCCGGCACACTATCTCCTACGTAAGGCTTAAGATCGTCGACGGCCACAACACTCGGCGGATCACTCTCTTGGGCCTGTACCCAGCGAAGCGTCCCTCTCTCCTTTACCACTAGGAGCGGACCTTGCCAAGGTGTACCCAGCTTTCCCTCTTGCGTATCCCCTTACGGCGAGAACAAATGTCACGCTCTCGGCACCAGCGCTTAACGTCTCTTTGGGCGCCAGGCAACGTGAAACGTTGAAGAACCCGAGCCAGAGTTTCCCGACATTCTTCCACCATGTAGGAGCTGCAAGAGTTCTTGTCTCAACTTCAGCGGCGCGATGAGAAGGAATCTGGTCTGTACCGGGGAGTACGATGGGAACCACGCCTGGTAGAGGACGCCTTCACGTACCCTCAAGCGGTCCCAACGCTCCCAGTACCTCTTTCCCTCCCACAACTCATCTGCCAGTGCGGCATATGGAGGTCTCTCAACATACTCCTGCTTCAACTGACGTACCCGCCTGGTGGTTCCGTCTTCGTCCTGCCATTTCCACTTACCAATACCCACTGGTAAGGTCGAGAGTACTAAACCACTGAGCCACTGCAAGGGAGTCTAGTGTGTCTTCGATCCTTGGCAGCGGGTATGCATTCTTGACCGTTACACAGCATTTAGCTGCCGGTAGTGAATGCAGAAACGCGGGCTTCCATCCTTCTTGGTCACCAGGACCACAGGAGAGGCCCAGGGGCTGTTGCTAGGCTGGATCATGCCTGCCTCCAACATCTTCCCCACTTCTGGATTAAATGCAGCGAGATATAACCAAAAATACCCTAGCTTCGTAGTTTATAAGCAAATAACAATGCACTTACATATTGCGACGATGACGGTAGTCGTAGACACAGATGGTGATAGTGATATCAGTCAATTTGAATTGTGCTCTCTCGTCAATGCAGCTTCGTCGACTCACACTCGACGCAAAGAAAACATATGTTAATACATAGAATACCAAAGACATACAACATAATTCATGCGACAACGATATTCTCTATACCCAGTGGTCAGGGCATCATTGTAATAATGAGTTTCTTATCCGTCTCTTATCCGTGATCGTATGAGTGGACTACGTATATTATTAGAGATATCGCGGACCGAATCATACATAAGTTACTCAACAATGAAGGTACGTGTGGAAAGCACAAACATCTTTACTGATCATGAATGGCGGTAACATATAATATATGCCCATGTAATGAGCAGAACGTATACAGATGTGTACGCGGCATACAAAACATAACTTAGATATCAAACGTTGGTAGCGGCAGTAAACAGTAACACGTAGGTGTGTTGATGAGCAAATAGCAGAGACGACTAAGAGGGCCGGGCTGCGTGGACAAAGGTTTTATACTGCGGCCTCTCCTATTGTTTTAGGGTATTGGTCAAGCTGCGTGGGTCGCTCTCTCATTGGCGGCCACGTACGCGGTCAACGCGCGTCGTGGACCCGCGTTTACACAAAGGGCCTGCCCCTAATTCTGACTACATTCGGTTATTATACAATTCTCATATTTCTGTCTTCTTTCTCGTTATCGTTATCATCTTTTCTTTCCTTCTGTATTACACAAGTAGTCTGATCAGAACAACTGTAAAGAGAGTGCAGAGCGATGCCTGATCTCACGCAATTAACTCAATAATTAATTTCTAGTGATTAATTAATAGTCAATCAATTTCTATTTTTCTTTATAATAAAAATTTTCGTTGAAAAATTTGTCGCTATTAAATATTTTCCTCTTTGTCTAGAAATCACACGTATTTTAATTTATTACATAAATTTATTAATTACATTATTACATTAATTTATTAATTAGTGTGAAACTGTCTGCTTACCTTTAACACAAAACACGCAACCACAGACTTGTCAAGCGAGAGGGGTAAACGAGTCTATTCACCACAGACGAATTAAAACAATAACTAAGGTTTTTTTAAATCATGGTATGTGCCTCCCGGGCTTTTCCCTTTATTCGCTACAATGTTGGCAGACGCGTGGAAAATGTACATAAATTACATTACAATAATTATAGCCGTAACCAAACTCAATAACAACTGTGACTTTGGTACAAAATTATCACCTTACAAACTTCCATCACAATATCAAACATGTGACTTGCTACATCGTGTGATGAAATATAGTCTCTTTAATCGTAATAACAACGTTATATAGACAATATCATGTTCTTTACATCATAAATAGTAATCGAATTCTTTTCGTACATCATCACGGGAGATGTTACACCGATGGTAGCTATAGCGGTCGATAGATGGCAAGACCTCCACTACAGTTATGCTATGCTATGCTAACATAGCTATAATATGCTATAACACAGTGCTATGTTATATTTGTTACATACTAACATGGCTAATAACAGAGTCGAGTTCATTTGCTTGCATTAATAACCCGATTATATTAATTTAGGTTGTACTTTTATTATATTGTTTAACTCCGATGTACTTTCATTAATTTTGTTATTAGGAGCCATTCGCTAGTGCATCTATTTGGTGATCACTTTTTGAACATTTTCTGGTACAAAGACGGGTAGAAATTATTAGTACAAAATGTACAAAAAACGTTTCACTCGTCCTAAGTAATCGCATGCAAATTGTATTGTATTTGTTTCAGGCAAAAGTCTCCAAGATATCACACACGAAAGTCACCAATATTCCTTCCTTCAAATTCGTCCATCATTACTTGGTGTATGGTTTCTCACTGCTGCTGAAAGGAAATGTAAAATAAGAGTTTTTTTTAGCAAGTGACAGATGTCGAGAGCAGTGGGAGGAGCACTGGGTGGGCGGGATGTTATATCCATAGAAATATATATAATCTCTATGACTATAGCAAAATAAGTTACTCCGGTCTTTAACGAACAGTTACGCCCTTTGTTGAGTTACTTTCAAAGTAGTCAAAGTTTTAGTCGAGGACTTTGTATACTGCAGGTGTCACCGATTGTGTGAACTATACTTTCGTAAAACGTTTCTAATAAAGTTACATTTATGTTATTTAAAAACGTTTGCTAAAAACGTTCTATTACGGTTAGTAAAACGTTCATAACAAGGTTATATATAAGTTATTGAAAAACGTTTGCCAAAATTGTTTTGTTACGGTTTGGTAAACGTTGATAGTAACGTTACATGTCGGTTCTTAACAAACGTTTGCCAAAAACTTGTTATAAACCACTACGTAACATGTACAATAAGGTTGTGAAA
Source organism: Priapulus caudatus (assembly GCF_000485595.1). Lineage (NCBI taxonomy): Eukaryota > Metazoa > Priapulida > Priapulimorpha > Priapulimorphida > Priapulidae > Priapulus > Priapulus caudatus. The sequence continues at coordinate 54,047 of NW_014578169.1, forward strand.
TGGTTCCCTAAAAACGTTGAAAACCAATATTTGCTGTTTGCATTACTAAGCCTATGTTTAGGTTCCTGACAAACGATTTACTATAACTACATTTTATTCACATTTACGCGGGCGCGCACACATACGTAAGCATGCACGCACACACGCACGCATGCACACCCGTTCACACGCACGCACACCCACACGGCCACACCCATATACAGACACACACACGTGCGCGCACACATACGCACCCACACGCCCACACACAAACTCACACACACACAAGCGCGCGCACGCACGCACGCACGCACGCACGCACGCACACACACACATACACACACGCGCGCGCGCAACATGTATTATGTTCGTCGTACACCAAGGCGCGGCTGTGATAGTGAACCACGCTCTGATAGTGAACCACACATACACACATACTCAGCACGAAACCTGGTTTCGTGCGAGGAACCGTGGTTTCTCGAATTATGATACAAATGGCGCGGTTGAAAGTGGGTTTCTTGCTGAAACCTAGGTTCTTGCTCCCAAAACCTAGTTTCTTGCTCAAGAAACTAATGGTTACTACTAGTAGCTACCACAAGCTATATCAGCTAGTGCTAGTAGCTACCACAAGCTATATCAGCTAGTGCTAGTAGCTACCACAAGCTATATCAGCTAGTGCTAGTAGCTACCACAAGCTATATCAGCTAGT
>NW_014578169.1:59210-62287 GCF_000485595.1 Priapulus caudatus
TGTGGTGAGCTACAGTGTCCTTGACACTTTCATTTTCATCTGCTATTCTTCTTCTTCTCCTTCTTCTCTTCTTATTCTTCGTCTTCTTTCTGCTTCTTTTTTTCTTCTTTTTCTTCTTTCTTCTTCTTCTTCTTCTCCTCCTTCTACTTCTTCTTTTTCTCCTTCTTCCTCTGCTACTTCTTCTCTTATTATGCTTCTTCTCTCTTTTATCCTTCTTGCTTTTACTCTTCTTCTTTTTTTTCTTATCTTCTTAATTGTCTTATTCTTCATATTACTCCTCTGCATCGATCGGCTCCCCACGCCCGTGCAATCGTTCACCCCGCGTTGCTCGCTCGCTTGTTCCAGCGATCCATTCCAGATGGACGCCGCGACGGGCCGTTATCACCCTCGCCCACAACCCGCGCTACAGACTCGTCCGGATACATCAAGTTCAAGATCGTTGTCACCGACCCGCGTCGACGAGGGACCACACAGCAGCACGCCGACGTCAGCTGAGCGCGTCGGCGCCACCTTCGGTCGACGGCAGCAACCGTTCTCGGTGTTTTTGGGAAGGGTCGTGGCAAATTTGTTTTTTCTCTAGGAAAAAAGTTTTGCGCTTGGGGTACGAACCATGATTTAGTTTTAGTTTGACTTGTCACTGTGAAAAACTGCAAGCAAAATTGTACTTGTGTTGATAGAAATGCGTAGAGCAGCTGATCAAATGCCGCTCTGCATTTCAGATCCAAATCTGTCGAAGAACAATCAGATGGAGTTTGTGCTAGCGATGTCCACGTCAGAGTTCTACGATAAGAAGGACGAATTCGTTGAGTAAGTCGAGCGGGCGACGCGATTAACACGCAGTCTCTACTAATTATGTGGTTTTATCAAGAGTACATAATAGGAGAAGAGTATGACACCGTTTTAACAGCGTTTTGCATAGTTTTCAACTTGTAAATATTCTATCAATATGTGAATAAATATATTCAACTTTACCTTGTTTTCGTCTATGATTCTCCCTTAATCATATGCCACCACAATTACCTAAAAATCGTATGTGTTCTTCAAACAAGTTCTTTGAATACGTTGGTCGTATCCACGAATGGCAGCATGTGTTAGGGAAAGTTCGACCAAAGTTGATATGCGGCGGCAGCAACCAGGTTGTAACCAAGATACAAGATAGAGACAATAGAACACTAATCCCATACTAAACTTTCGCCTAACACATGCTGCCATTCGTGGAAACTGTTTGAAACCGTGTCGTTTCAAAAAAACTTTTTTGAAGAACACATACGATTTTCAGGTAAATTGGTGGTGTCTATGATTAAGGGAATCATAGACGAAAACAAGGTAAAGTTTGAATATATTTATTCACATATTGATAGAATATTTACAAGTTGAAAACTATGCAAAACGCTGTTAAAACGGTGTCATACTCTTCTCCTATTATGTACTCTTGATTTTATCTCACTCTGTCCTTCTTCGGCTGCCCATGGAAATGGCTGGGTAGTATCAAGCAGTAGTTTATATATCTATAGCTGTAGCATATAGTTTATCTGCACTCGGTAGTAGCTACTAGCACTAGCTGATATAGCTTGTGGTAGCTACTAGCACTAGCTGATATAGCTTGTGGTAGCTATTTCTAGCACTAGCTGATATAGCTTGTGGTAGCTACTAGCACTAGCTGATATAGCTTGTGGTGCTACTAGCACTACTGATATAGCTTGTGGTAGCTACTAGCACTAGCTGATATAGCTTGTAGTAGCTACTAGCACTAGCTGATATAGCTTGTGGTAGCTACTAGCATTAGCTGATATAGCTTGGTGTAGCTACTAGCACGTCTAGCTGATATAGCTTGTGGTAGCTACAGCACTAGCTGATATAGCTTGTGTAGCTACTAGCATTAGCTGATAATAGCTTGTGGTAGCTACTAGCACTAGCTGATATAGCTTGTGGTAGCTACTAGCACTAGCTGATATATCTTGTGGTAGCTACTAGCACTAGCTTATATAGCTTGTGGTAGCTACTAGCACTAGCTGATATACTTGTGGTAGCTAAACTAGCTACTAGCCGTACCATAAGCTGAAACCACCAGGAATGTATGTCAGCTGCCACCACCGCTGTGCTCAAACAACTATAATATAGTTGTTTTTAAATTCTATTCTATATTCTATATTCTTATTGTTCTATAGTTCTATATTGTCTCTTTATGCTAGTTGTTTTTGCACAGCTGCGTGCGTGCGGTGTATTTGTGTGTTGCAGAGGAACGTTTGAACAACATTAGTTTATAGGAAGTTATCGATAATGGATAATGGATTTGAATGGCGGCCATTTTAAAATTCAAGATGGCGGCCTCTGACCGATAATGATTTTGGTTGCCATGTGTTCCTTGACCCCGATAATGTTGGTTTAGACACAAACATGTTTCTATGTTGAATATTTGCTGAATTATTAAATGATAATGGATTTGAATAGCGGCCATTTTGAAATCCAAGATGGCGGCTTCCGACCGATAATGATTTTGATTGCAATGTGTTCCTTGACCCCGATAATGTTGGTTTAGACACCAAGATCATGTTTCTATGTTGAATATTTGCTGAAATATTAAATGATAATGGATTTGAATGGCGGCCATTTTGAAATTTAAGATGGCGGCCTCGGACCGATAATGATTTTGATTGCAATGTGTTCCTTGACCCCGATAATGTTGGTTTAGACACCAAGATTATGTTTCTATGTTGAATATTAACAGAAAATGAAGTATAATGGATTTGAATGGTGGCCATCTTGGAAAATGGCCGCCATTGTTGCCATGGGACAAATATGTGATGGCCCTATAGCCAAAAATTTTCCTTAGGGCATGCTCTAACAGTTTGCCAAAGCTCATGCTTGTATCATAAAAATCACAATTCCCTCAAAATATTGCACATATCTGCCGGGCTATAACACAACTTTTGTCAAAGGTTAATTGGTTGCATGGAAGTGTTTACTTCGTATGAGTTTTTCTAGGTGGTAGCAGACGGTTGCCATCTGTATATCGCAATAATAATTTATAAACTAAAATGAATCACAATTTGTGACGGTAGATGGCGCTATACCCG
>NW_014578169.1:62297-76330 GCF_000485595.1 Priapulus caudatus
ATAATAGGAGAAGAGCATGACACCGTTTTAACAGCGTTTTGCATAGTTTTCAACTTGTAAATATTCTATCAATATGTGAATTAATGTATTCAAACTTTACCTTGTTTTCGTCTATGATTCTCCCTTAATCATATGACACCACCAATTTACCTGAAAATCGTATGTGTTCTTCAAAAAAGTTTTTTTGAATACGACACGGTTTCAAACAGTTTCCACGAATGGCAGCATGTGTTAGGCGAAAGTTTAGTATGGGATTAGTGTTCTATTGTCTCTATCTTGTATCTTGGTTACAACCTGCATGGTGCTGCCGCCGCATATCAACTTTGGTCGAACTTTCGCCTAACACATGCTGCCATTCGTGGATACGACCAACGTATTCAAAGAACTTGTTTGAAGAACACATACGATTTTTAGGTAAATTGGTGGTGGCATATGATTAAGGGAGAATCATAGACGAAAACAAGGTAAAGTTTGAATATATTTATTCACATATTGATAGAATATTTACAAGTTGAAAACTATGCAAAACGCTGTTAAAACGGTGTCATACTCTTCTCCTATTATGTACTCTTGATAAAACCACATAATTAGTAGAGACTGCGTGGTTAATCGCGTCGCCCGCTCGACTTACTCAACGAATTCGTCCTTCTTATCGTAGAACTCTGACGTGGACATCGCTAGCACAAACTCCATCTGATTGTTCTTCGACAGGATTTGGATCTGAAATGCAGAGCGGCATTTGATCAGCTGCTCTACGCATTTCTATCAAACACAAGTACAATTTTGCTTGCAGTTTTTCACAGTGACAAGTCAAACTAAAACTAAACTCATGGTTCGTACCCCAAGCGCAAAACATTTTTTCCTAGAGAAAAAACAAATTTTCCCACGACCCTTCCCAAAAAACACGAGAACGGTTGCTGCCGTCGACCGAAGGTGGCGCCGGACGCGCTCACCGTGACGTCGGCGGTGCTGCTGTGTGGTCCCTCGTCGACGGGCGGGTCGGTGACAACGATCTTGAACTTGATGTATCCGGACGAGTCGTAGCGCGGGTTGTGGGCGAGGGTGATAACGGCCGTCGCGGCGTCCATCTGGAATGGATCGCTGGAACAAGCGAGCGAGCAACGCGGGGTGAACGATTGCACGGGCGTGCGGGAGCCGATCGATGCAGAGGAGTAATATGAAGAATAAGACAATTAAGAAGATAAGAAAAAAAAGAGTAAAAGCAAGAAGGATAAAAGAGAGAAGAAGCATAATAAGAGAAGAAGTAGCAGAGGAAGAAGGAGAAAAAGAAGAAGTAGAAGGAGAGAGAAGAAGAAGAAGAAGAAGAAGAAAAAGAAGAAGAAAAAGAAGCAGAAGAAGACGAAGAATAAGAAGAGAAGAAGGAGAAGAAGAAGAATAGCAAGATGAAATGAAAGTGTCAATGACACTGTAGCTCACCACAAAAAAATGACACAAATGAGTGAGTGAGAAGAAGTCAGTTTTAATTGAGCAACCATCGACGTACATTATAGAAATGAAGAGTATATATGGGAGAACTCCCATTATATACTCTTGATAATTATATGTGTAATTTTTTATGTGAAAATAAATGTTTGAGATGTGAAAGTCAGAGAGGAGGGCGAGTGATGGCGTTACACCTAAATGATCGCCATTTAACGTTTTTATAATATTCAGATTTAGGCACTGCCTAAAAGAGGAGCTCCCGATGTGTAACGTGTAACATTGAGAGGATACGCTTATTCCACGTAGCTGCTATGTACCACGTGACAATGGTGTTTCCCTGCTCATAACACAACTTTTGCAAAGGTTAATTGGTTCATGGAATGTGTTAACTTCGTAATGAGTTTTTCTAGGTGTAGCAGACGGTTGCATCTGTATATCGCAATAATAATTTATAAACTAAAATGAATCACAATTTGTGACGGTAGATGGCGCTATACCCGCTTTGTACAATGGCGTTCGAAATAAATAGGTTATGCTGCGTTCCGACATGTTTGGTAAAACTTTACTCTAATATAGACGTTTTATCGGCAGGGTGAGAGGAAATACCAATTTTGCATTAAAGATATTGTCAATGAAATCTTGTAAAACGAACCAGACGAGTGTGACACCACAGACTGTTGGTTTTCTGTGTTTTTTTACATAAATTGCATAAACCTACCTAATTGCATAATTTTTTTTTAAAATACAAACCCCTAGCCTTATTCATCTACATACAAAAATGAGCAAAATCCGTTAAACCTGAACTGACTAAGGGCAATTCTCATTTTTGCCAAAAATTGCCCGTGGTTCGAAAGTAGGTGAGTGGGCGTGCTACCAAATATAGGACGTTTATATGGAAGCATAGCAGTAACAACTATACGCAATTTCAAACAATGTGGGTGAAACGGTTCCCTGGAGTTAGCGTTGACCGTAGCGAAATGTTGAGCGGGCGGACGGAACGGACGACGGACGGACGACGACGGACGGACGACGGACGGACGGACGGACGGACAGAGCGGACGGACTGACGGATACGACGGACGACGACCCATGGCAATAGCTCAGCTTGACGATGTCAAGGTGAGCTAAAAAAATAAGAAACAGACAGACGAAGGAATGCCACGGTTTTCCGCGCCGCATACACCGACTTCGCCCTACACGTGCGCCCTCACCAGGGCTCGTCGTAGTTAGGATCGAGCTCGTCGTAGTTTCCACGATCCTGGACGATTGCGTACGTCATCACGTCGTTAGGTAGACGTCAAGCGTCGTCGCCTGTGACAAGAGAACGTTCATGTGAAATCGAGCGCGTGACGAGAGAAAGGCTTGACGCTGCCGTCGTGGCGCTGGGGAGAGCAAAATTTTTGTCGCATTTTTTCCATGCTTGCGATAAGCATTCATGAATAATATGTTTATGCCATGGTAGGGTTGGGCTTGGGTTGGAGTTGGGGGGTGTAAGGATTAGGGTTAGGGTGAGTGGTTAGGGGTTAAGGTTAGCATTAGGCTTATGCTTAGGCATTGGGTTAGGGGATGGGGTTTACCGTTAAGTTCAGGATTGAGGTTAACACTAACACGTAGGTTACAGTGAGGTTCAGGGCGGGCTAAGGTTAGGATCAGCAGTTAGAATCACAGTCACAGAGTTCCAAAACACGCGCGAGGCAAGATATTCGCAGCCGTGGCCGCGACACAAACGAGTTTAAACCCAAGACAAGACAGATGCCACACAAAATGGCCGCGCCGCGCCGCAGCGACCGACGACCTTATACTCGATCGTGTTTGATGACGACGTCGCCGACCTGGTTGTCGGTGCTGAGCTGCCGTGTGAGCGTCTGCGTAAACGCGACGGGCTGTCGTTGATGTCGCCGACGAGACGCGTACGGGCCGGTAGGCGGTGGCGTTGACGAGCGACGCGTCGTAGTCGGGCTCCTTGTCGCAGTTCGTCGCCTGCACCACGACTGTGGAAAGATGAGACAAGGAGTAAATGAGAGAGAGAAAGGGAGAAGGAGAAAGATAGGAAAAAGAGAGAGAGAGCGAGAGAGCGAGAGTGAGGGAAAGAGAAGAGAGAGTGAGAGAGAGGAGGGAGAAAGAGAGAGAGGCGCGGAGAGAGATAGGGAAAGAGAGTGTGAGAGAGAGCGAGAGAGCGAGAGTGAGGGAAAGAGAGAGAGTGAGAGAGAGGGAGGGAGAGAAAGAGAGAGAGAGAAGAGAGAGAGAGAGAGAGAGAGGAGAGGGAAGGAAAGAAAGAGAGAGAGAGGGGGAGAGAGAGAAAGAGAGAGAGGGGGAGAGAGAGAAAGAGAGAGAGAGAGAGGGTGAGTGGGTGAGAGAGGGAGAGAGAGGGAGGGAGGGAGAGAGGGAGGGAGGGAGGAGGGAGGGGAGGTGAGGGAGGCGAGGAGGGAGGGAGGGAGCGAGAGCGAAGAAGGAGTAAGAGAGAGGAGGGAGGGAGGGAGGGAGGGAGGGAGGGAGAGAGAGTGAGAGAGAGAGGGAAGGAGAGAGGGGAGGGGAGAGAGAGGGAGAGAGAGAAATAAAGGGAGAGAGAGGGAGAGAGGCAGAGAGAGAGTGAGCGAGAGAGCGACAGAGCGACAGAGCAAGAGAGCGAGAGAGATGGGAGATGCAGAGTTGAATATGGTAAACACACGTACGTGTTGAGTGTAAACAATAACAAAATCGAAATCGAACAGACGAGTGTTGGTTATAACCAATAAATATACTATAACTATAACTATAACAGTGCGAGACTGTCGGTGTTAGCGTGGTGATAGCCGTACGTTCGTAGCTGGCCTTCTCCTCGCGATCCAGCTCCTTCCACTGCCACAGCTGAAACATGTCATCGTCATTGTTCCCCGACACCGAGAACTGGTAGTTCTCGTCGCCATCTAGCGGCAAAAAACGAACTATCAGCTGGTCGCTCACAAAGTGGCAACCGCGGAATCGAAATCGTAGCTGCGTTGTGTCTATGCCGCCACGCAGAGACGCGAAATCTCGATATACGTACACAACCAGTTGAGTACAAAACCATAAAAGTCGTATTATTAATAATTATATATTAATTTATTAATTTTATCATTTATAATTAAATCTAAGGTAAACGAACGCGTGGGCGAATCGACTTCGTGCGATGGTCGCCATGGCGACGGAGACTCACGGACGATGAAGTAGCAGATGTCGGCCTTGACCTCCGGGTCGTCGTAGAACGCGGCGGGAATCTCTCCCAGAATGTACTGGAATGGCTTCTCGTGTTCCACTCTGCTGAACACCTGGTCGCGCGCCGGAGGGAGAGAGAAACCGCAAACAGGTTAGGGTGCGCAGGGAAATGGGCGTGCGGCGTCGTGTTGTAGGGTTAGCACGACGAAACGATAACTTTCGTCTGTTCGCGATCCTTTTTAGAATCGTTAGATAAGCCATTGTGTCATATCATGTTGCCTCGTTGTGTTGTATCACGTAGATATGATGCGTTGCATCGTGTTGTGCTGTGTTGTGTCGTGACATGTCGATTGGTTGTGCGTCGTGTACATGCTGTAGTTAGTGACACAACAAGGTGGCTCCCTTCTTTCACCTGTGTTCGGTCGAATTCAGGGTCCGGGAGCGTCAGTGAGTACGCGTAGACATTGATGCGTGTCGTTACGTTGAGTGATACGTCACAGCCAGCGCAGCCGTACGCTATCAGCACCAGCTGTGGACGGAGTGGGAGATGTCACCGTTAAACCGTCTATTCATATGTTTCTCTCTCTTTCTTTTACTCTCTTTTGGTCTCATGCACTTTCGCTCTCGCTCTCGCTTGTTTTCTTGCTCTCGCTCCCCTCTCTCTCCATTTCTCCATCTCTCTCTCTCCCTCCCAACTTCTTTTGCTCTCTCTCTCACGCTCCCTCCCTCTCTTGCTCTCCTTCTCTCCCTCCCTCTCATTCTCTCACTCTCCTTCTCTCTTTCTCGACCCTCTCTCTTTATCATTCTCACCACCTCTGTTTTTCTCTCGCTCCCTTCCTCTCCCTCTCTCTCTCTGTCACTCTCTCTCTCTCTCTCCTTTCCTCTCTCCCTCCCTCTCTATATCTCTCTCCCTCTTTCTCTCCACCTCTCTCTCAGGTTCCTGAGTTAGCGTTGACCGTAGCGAAATGTTGACGGGCGGACGGACGGACGGACGGACGGACGGACGGACGGACGGACGGACAGACGGACGGACTGACGGACGTACGACGGACGACGACCCATGGCAATAGCTCAGCTTGACGATGTCAAGGTGAGCTAAAAAAAGAAGAAACAGACAGACGAAGGAATCGCCACGGTTTTCCGCGCCGCACTACACCGACTTCGCCCTACACGTGGCGCCCTCACCAGGGCTCGTCGTAGTTATGATCGAGCTCGTCGTAGTTCCACGAGTCCTGGACGATTGCGTACGTCATCACGTCGTTAGGGTAGACGTCAAGCGTCGTCGCCTGTGACAAGAGAACGTTCATGTGAATCGAGCGCGTGACGAGAGAAAGGCTTTGACGCTGCCGTCGGTTGCGCTGGGGTGGAGAGCGAAAATTTTTGTCGCATTTTTTCCATGCTTGCGATAAGCATTCATGAATAATATGTTTATGCCATGGATAGGGTTGGGCTTGGGGTTGGAGTTGGGGTTGGTGTAAGGATTAGGGTTAGGGTGAGTGTTAGGGTTAAGGTTAGCATTAGGCTTATGCTTAGGCATTGGGTTAGGGATGGGGTTACCGTTAAGTTCAGGATTGAGGTTAACACTAACACGTAGGTTACAGTGAGGTTCAGGGCGGGCTAAGGTTAGGATCAGCAGTTAGAATCACAGTCACAGAGTTCCAAAACACGCGCGAGGCAAGATATTCGCAGCCGCTGGCCGCGACACAAACAGAGTTTCAAACCCAAGACAAGACAGATGCCACACAAAATGGCCGCCGCCGCCGCAGCGACCCGACCGACCTTGATCGTGTTGATGACGACGTCGCCGACCTGGTTGTCGGTGGTGATGCTTGCCGTGTAGAGCGTCTGCGTAAACGCGACGGGGCTGTCGTTGATGTCGCCGACGACGACGCGTACGGGCCGGTAGGCGGTGGCGTTGACGAGCGACGCGTCGTAGTCGGGCTCCTTGTCGCAGTTCGTCGCCTGCACCACGACTGTGGAGAGATGAGACAAAGAGTAAATGAGAGAGAGAAAGGGGGAGGAGAAAGATAGGAAAAGAGAGAGAGAGCGAGAGAGCGAGAGTGAGGGAAAGAGAGAGAGAGTGAGAGAGAGGGAGGGCAAGAAAGAGAGAGAGGGCGAGGAGAGAGATAGGGAAAGAGAGTGTGAGAGAGAGCGAGAGAGCGAGAGTGAGGGAAAGAGAGAGAGTGAGAGAGAGGGAGGGAGAGAAAGAGAGAGAGAGAGAGAGAGAGAGAGAGAGAGTGGCCGGGCGGGGAGAGAGAGAAAGAGAGAGAGGAGAGAGGGTGGAGTGGGTCGGAGAGGAGAGAGAGAGTGGAGAGGGGGGGAGAGAGGGCAGGAGAGGGAGGGAGGGAGGGAGGGAGGGGGGAGGAGGAGGAGGGAGGGAGGGAGGGAGGGAGGGAGGGAGGGAGGGAGGGGGAGGGAGGGAGGAGGGAGGGAGGAGGGAGGAGGGAGGAGGGAGGGAGGGAGGGAGGGAGGAGGAGGAAGGAGGGAGGGAGGAGGGAGGGAGAGAGTGAGAGAGAGAGGGAAGGAGAGAGGGAGGGGGAGAGAGAGGGGAGAGAGAGAAATAAAGGAGAGAGAGGAGAGAGAGAGAGAGGAGGACGTGAGCGAGAGAGCGACAGAGCGACAGAGCAGCAGAGCGAGAAGAGATGGGAGATGCAGAGTTGAATATGGTAAACACACGTACGTGTTGAGTGTAAACAATAACAAATCGAAATCGAACAGACGAGTGTTGGTTATAACAATAAATATACTATAACTATAACTATAACAGTGCGAGACTGTCGGTGTGTTAGCGCTGGTGATAGCCGTACGTTCGTAGCTGGCCTTCTCTCGCGATCCAGCTCCTTCCACTGCCACAGCTGAAACATGTCATCGTCATTGTTCCCCGACACCGCGAACTGGTAGTTCTCGTCGCCATCTAGCGGCAAAAAACGAACATATCAGCTGGTCGCTCACAAAGTGGCAACGCGGAATCGAAATCGTAGCTGCGTTGTGTCTATGCCGCCACGCAGAGACGCGAAATCTCGAATATACGTTACACAACCAGTTGAGTACAAAACCATAAAAGTCGTATTATTAATAATTATATATTAATTTATTAATTTTATCATTTATAATTAAATCTAAGGTAAACGAACGCGTGGGGCGAATCGACTTCGTGCGATGGTCGCCATGGCGACGGAGACTCACGGACGATGAAGTAGCAGATGTCGGCCTTGACCTCCGGGTTCGTCGTAGAACGCGCGGGGAATCTCTCCAGAATGTACTGGAATGGCTTCTCGTGTTCCACTCTGCTGAACACCTGGTCGCGCGCCGGAGGGAGAGAGAAACCGCAAACAGGTTAGGGTGCGCAGGCGGGAATGGCGCGTGCGGCGTCGTGTGTGTAGGGTTAGCACGACGAAACGATAACTTTCGTCTGTTCGCGATCCTTTTTTTAGAATCGTTAGATAAGCCATTGTGTCATATCATGTTGCCTCGTTGTGTTGTATCACGTAGATATGATGCGTTGCATCGTGTTGTGCTGTGTTGTGTCGCTGTGACATGTCGATTGGTTGTGCGTCGTGTACATGCTGTAGTTAGTGACACAACAAGGTGGCTCCCTTCTTTCACCTGTGTTCGGTCGAATTCAGGGTCCGGGAGCGTCAGTGAGTACGCGTAGACATTGATCGGTGTCGTTACGTTGATGGGATACGTCACAGCCAGCGCAGCCGTACGCTATCGCACACAGCTGTGGGACGGAGTGGGAGATGTCACCGTTAAACCGTCTATTCATATGTTTCTCTCTCTTTCTTTTACTCTCTTTTGGTCTCATGCACTTTCGCTCTCGCTCTCGCTGTCTTTCTTTCTCTCGCTCCCCTCTCTCTCTATTTCTCCATCTCTCTCTCTCCCTCCCAACTTATTTTGCTCTCTCTCTCTCACGCTCCCTCCCTTTCTTGCTCTCCTTCTCTCCCTCCCTCTCATTCTCTCACTCTCCTTCTCTCTTTCTCTACCCTCTCTCTCTATCATTCTCACCACCTCTGTTTCTCTCTCGCTCCCTTCCTCTCCCTCTCTCTCTCTCACTCTCTCTCCCTTCCGCTCTCCCTCCCTCTCTATCTCTCTCTCCCTCCCTTCCCTCTCCACCTCTCTCTCCCTTCCTCTCTCTTTATTTCTCTCCACCTCTCTCGCCCTTCCTCTCTCTCTCTCACTCTCGCCACCTCCCTCTCCCTTCCTATCTCTCTCTATCTCTTTCCCTTTCTTTCTCCCTTCGTCTCTCACACCCTCCCTCCCCCTCTCTCTCTCTCTCTCTGTCTCTCTCTCTCTATCTCCCTCTCTCCCTCCCACCCACTCTCCCTCTCTCTCTCTCTCTTTCTCTCTCTCTCTCTCACCTTGTACTCCTTCTGCTCTGCGTGCGGCAGTAGCGTTCTCTCCACGGCAATGGTCGCCGTGCCGTTGGCGTGCGCGGAGACACGGAAGTATTCCGAGTCCGGCGCGCCGTCGAACTTGTAGCTGACCTCCGCGTTCTCGCCGTGGTCAAGGTCATTGCTCGCCCACGTCAGCGCCACCCACGTGCCGCGACGGCTGCACTGCGATGCGCGCGGAGACAAGAGAACGTTCGCTTACTCAATAATACTTCTATATATGATTGAATAATTTCATCGAATCTCTACAGTTCACATAAAAATAGGTTTATCTCAGTTAGATCCATAATAAGTTATAATTACATACATCTTATTCTATATATACTTCTGATACTTCTACTTCTATATATTTTATAATTCATTTATGATGATATTTACATTTATTGAACGTTTGTTTTCGTCTCTCCCTCCACAGCCTTAACATCTCCACCTAGGATGCTCCATTGTTTCACCCCACCCTCGCCGCGCCCGAATAATTAATCACTAATTATTCATCATCAATTAATCATCAACTCAACCGCATCTCACCTCGGGCAGTCGGATCAGCTCATTGTCCGCGGGGGTGGGCGGGCGCTGCCAGACGGGCGGGTACAGGTTGACGTCCAGGACGTCGATGACGACGGTGACGTTTGAGGACAATGGCGGCTCGCCGCGGTCCTGCGCGACGACGATGATGTCGTACTCGCCGTACAGATCCAGCACCGCCACCCTGGTCGTGATCGCGCCAACGCGCTCGTCCTCGATCGCGAAGTAACCTGCTCGGAGAAAAAACAAGATGGCATTGCCAGGAGACGCGGATTAATTAATTATCGTTGCAGATTATATAAATTAATTTATTTATTCACTAACTGATCAAAGTTAAGTTTATTAACTAAGCTGGCAGTGCCGGCGGTGTCAGCTGAGCACGTAATTAATTTAGTTTAATTAATTAATTAATTAAGTCGATTAATTCATTCCTTAACTAACCAAAGTTAAGTTATCAAATGTTTATCGAAAAGAGAAACCCTCCCAAATAAACAAAAAACAAAAGGCGTTTTTTCGATTTCGAACCAACAGATGGTGCCGCCTACCGTCGCCGGTGCCGATGCCGTCTGCCAGAAAGTAGAAGACCTCGCTGTTCGGGTGACCCGGCTCGTCTGCGTCCGTCGCCAGCACCTGTCCGACGAGGGTGCCAACCTGGTGCGTCTGCTTGATGGTGAACGGACCGGCAGGGAGCGTGAAGACAGGAGCGTTGTCGTTCACGTCCAGCAACTTAACCTCCAGCTGAAACATGGTAACACAATGAGTGACACAGTGACAGGGTGACACAGTGACAGGGTGACACAGTGACAGAAGGACAGGGTGGGTGACAGATAGCGATGACATGATGACACGGTGACACGATGTCACCCGTCACACATAGAAATGATACCAACATTGCCTGGCACACGTCACACGTCACGCGTCACGATGACAAGAAGACACGGTGTCACCCGTCGCCCGTCACATGTCACGACGATACAATGACACCCATCACACGTATAAATGACACCAACGTTGCCCATCATACGTCAATGACGTCATGACGACACCAACATCTACTGTCACAATGTCTACTCCCCACTTATATATCACCAACATTACCCGCCATGGTGACACAATAATAGATGGGGGCCCAAACATGGCGCCCGCGTGCGTCCGCTCACCGATGCGGTGGCGGACAAACTCGGTCCGAACGGAGACTTGTAGTTGTCCCTGGTCTCGATGTGGACGACATACGAGGGTACCGTCTCTCTATCCAGCTCCCCGTTGACCTCCAGCCGACCCTAGGAAAGAGAGCGTCCCGTTACGAAGGGTACGACGATGTATCGTGCTGATATGATGCCATGGTATCATGATAACATGTCATACTCACACGACCCTGTTACTGGTTCGTACTCACTCTCTGAGAAGCCAGAAAAAAAAGAAGAGAGGAGAAGAAAAAAAAGAAAAAAAAAGAAGACGAAAGAGATGAAGAAGGAGAAAAAGAAGAAGTCGAATAATAACAAGAGCTAATAATAGGTATTATTAGCTCTTGATAATAATAATAATAATAATAATAATAATAACTAGAAAGCGCAGTTGTCGCCAACTACATGTATACCCCGTGATCTAGTATGAATGAAATATCTCTGTAAGGACGTAGAAGGTAGGTAAAGTTGAATAAGTCACAAAGACAAAGGTTTGTTGCACATCTCATCTGCCTCAGTAAAAGAAGAAGAAGAAAAACCACAAGCAGAAGAAGCCTTCCTAATACACAAGCGACGTGTCACTACAAAAATCTCCTCACCGATTCCACGTCTGTAAAATTAAACTTCTCCGAACTCAAGTTATCGACGAAGTATCCAATCAGACCGTAGTCGCCCGAGTCGATGTCGGTCGCGTTGACCACAAACACTTCAAAACCTATCAAACAAACAAACAAATTTACATAAAAATAAGTTGATCTCAGTTAGATCCTTAATAAGTTCTAATTACTTACAACGACAAAATTTTCGTCCGTTTCTCCGATAGACTTAACGATTTATATGATATAAATCGTTAAGTCTATCGGAGAGATGGACGAAAATTCGCTAATCACGAAAAGAGCTATAGAGATCCGACGAAATTATTCAATCAAATAAAAACAAATTGTTAACTTGTCGCCAAAACGAATCGACAAACAGCTTTACACACGCAGTCATTTGTTCAAGTACACACAGTATATAACACATCTGTCTTCTCCAGTGCCACCTGCCTCCTCTGCTGCCGAAAACGCAAGGTATCACGTGGTGACGCGCGGTTATTTCGACGCAGACTTTTCGCACGCGCTGGGGTTCGCAGAACTAACCGGGGAAATCGACGTGCATCGTTTCACGCAACGAACCGGGGAACATTTGCTCGCGTGGGGGTTCGCGGAACGAGCCGCGGAACCCACACCGAGAACATCGAACCTCCCCCAGCCCCTCCCCCGAGAAGCGCCGAACGTCAAACCAAACGTTTCGCGCGCTTCACCGTCCCCACACAAGGGGGCACATGCGACCCACCTTCCGTCGCGTTCTCGTATGTCGCCGACGGAGACGACGATGGCGGCGAGGGTGCTGAGGGGCTCGATGGCGAGGTCGTAGGCGATGACGGTGACATTGATGTAATGACACGGCGGGCCGCAGTCGTAGTCGATCTCCGCCGCTGTGCGCAGCTCACCTACGAGGACGCACGAGAATGTGCGGTTGTTATTATGCGATGTGCGAGACGCGCACATTTATGTGCCGTTATTCACGTGCTGTTATTCACGTGCTGTTATCCATGTACTGTTATCCATGTACTGTTATTCATGAACTGTTATTCATGAACTGTTATTCATGTACTGTTATTCATGTACTGTTATTCATGTTCTGTTATTCATGTACTGTTATTTGTACTGTCATTAATCTGAAATTAATGTTATTTATGTGTTTTTGCTATTCGTGTACTGTCATTCATGTACTGTCATCTATGTTCTGTTATCTATGTTCTGTCCTTTATGTACTGTCCTTTANAGGATGTGCACTTGTTATTATATTTTATATTATTATATTATTATATTTTATATTATTATATTATTATATTTTATATTATTATATTTGGTTGTTATTATCTTATGCGATGTGCGAGACGCGCACATTTATGTGCCGTTATTCACGTGCTGTTATTCACGTGCTGTTATTCATGTACTGTTATTCATGTACTGTTATTCATGTACTGTTATTCACGTGCTGTTATTCACGTACTGTTATTCATGTACTGTTATTTGTACTGTCATTAATCTTAAATTAATGTTATTTATGTACTGTTATTTGTACTGTCATTAATCTTAAATTAATGTTATTTATGTGTTTTTGCTATTCGTGTACTGTCATTCATGTACTGTTATTCATGTACTGTTATTTATGTACTGTTATTCATGTACTGTTATTCATGTACTGTTATTCATGTACTGTTATTTATGTACTGTTATTCATGTACTGTTATTTATGTACTGTTATTTATGTACTGTTATTTATGTACTGTCACATTTATGTACTGTTATTTATGTACTGTTATTTATGTACTGTTATTTATGTACTGTTATTTATGTACTGTTATTCATGTACTGTTATTCACGTACTGTTATTCATGTACTGTTATTTATGTACTGTTATTCATGTACTGTTATTCATGTACTGTTATTTATGTACTGTTATTCATGTACTGTTATTCACGTACTGTTATTCATGTACTGTTATTCATGTACTGTTATTCATGTACTGTTATTTATGTACTGTTATTTATGTACTGTTATTCATGTACTGTTATTCACGTACTGTTATTCATGTACTGTTATTCATGTACTGTTATTCATGTACTGTTATTTATGTTCTGTTATTTATGTACTGTCATTTATGTTCTGTTATCTATGTTCTGTCCTTTATGTACTGTCATTCATATATCATCATTCACATTCTGTCAATAAGCTGCTGTCATTCACACTGTGATTAACGTACTGTTATTCATACACCATCATTCACATTTTGTTAATAACATGCTGTCATTCACTGTCATTATTCACGTGCTGTTATTCATACACTATCATTTACAGTGCCATTCAAATTGTAATTGTGTCAGCTGTATTTTAAGCTATCGTTACTAAGTCATGAGTGCTAAGCAGAAAGAACATTACATTCTCTCTCACCTGTTTGCTGATCGATCTTCAGCTTAGACGGAGAACCTGTAGAAAGCAGAAATGTTCATCAGCTCGATTTTAAAATCATACGTCACGCGGTCGCACTCTCATGACCTCAGTTAACCACACACACGCACGCCCGCACGCAAACACGCACGCACGCACGCAGTCACGCACGCACGCACTCATGCACGCACGCACACAGATGCACGCACGCACTCACAGACGCATGCATGCACATACGCTAAATAACACGTATGCGCGCACACACACACGCACACACAGATGAACACATACATGAATGAACACACGCAGGTGAACAC
>NW_014578169.1:77053-78355 GCF_000485595.1 Priapulus caudatus
CCGTTAGTTCTTACTTTTAATGTAAAAAAATGGCAACAGAAATTTTATAAATTTTACCATAAAAAATTCGTGACGTAGTCAATTTAATGCAAGATATACAGGTAATGATCGAGTGATCTATCGCTCTTGCCCCAGTGGCACCCCCTTGCACCAACCACCCGCTCACCCCTGTTGCCCCAATGCACCACTCCACCCTTGCACCACCCACCCTTGCACTACCCCACCCTTGCACCACCCACCCTTGCACTACCCCACCCTTGCACCACCCACCCTTGCACTACCCCACCCTTGCACCACCCCACCCTTGCACCACCCCACCCTTGCACCACCCCACCCTTGCACCACCCCACCATTGCACCACCCCACCCCCACCCTTGCCCCACCCCACCCTTGCACCACCCCACCTCTCGCGCCACCTACCCACCCACTCCCTCACTCCAACCACCCCCTCTCCCACCTAACCCCATTACATTACACGCCATCCTGACCATTCCCTCTGTGCACTCACCACCTTCCTCCCTCGTCCCACCCTCCTCCCTCATCTCACCCTCCTCCCTCGTCCCACCCTCCTCCCTCGTCCCACCCTCTTCCCTCGCCCCATCCTCCTCCCTAGTCCCACCCTCTTCCCTCACCCCATCCTCCTCTCTCGCTTTACCCTCCTCCCTCGTCCCACCCTCCTCCCTCGTCCCACCCTCATCCCTCGCTCTACCCTCTTCCTCGTCCACCCCTCCTCGCGCTACGTCCCACCCTCTTCCCTCGTCCACCCTCCTCCCTCGCCCCACACTTCTCCCTCGTCCCACCCTCCTCTCTCGTCCCACCCTCCTCCCTCGTCCCACCCTCCTTCCTCGTCCCACCCTCCTACCTCGTCCCACCCTCCTCCCTCGCTCTACCCTCCTCCCTCGTCCCATCCTCTTCCCTCGCCCCATCCTCCTCCCTCGTCCCACCCTCCTCCCTCGTCCCACCCTCCTCCCTCTCCCTACCCTCCTCCCTCGCTCCACCCTCCTCCCCTAAACACACCTTTGAGCACGTTCTCCTGCACGTCTATAGCGTAGTGTTCGTCGTCTTCGCTCGTGAAGAAGAACGAAGGCGCGTTGTCGTTGATGTCCAGGATCGTGATGAAGACGCTCGCTGAAACACGCGCAGCGACCGAGAGATGCGTCGTAAGCGACGATCGAGCCGTAACTGTTGTTGTTCATGCTGCTCCAGATCTCTCTCTCTCTCTCTCTCTCTCTCTCTCTCTCTCTCTCTCTCTCTCTCTCTCTCTCTCTCTCTCTCTCTCTCTCTCTCTCTCTCTCTCTCTCT
>NW_014578169.1:78669-79857 GCF_000485595.1 Priapulus caudatus
CAGTCTAAAGTTCCCTATATAAGGGTCGCTCAAGCGAAAACGTCCTTAGTAGACAGGTTCCCGTTCTATAGAGGTGTATTGATTCGAATGACTTCATACAGTCTAAAGTTCCCTATATAAGGGTCGCTCAAGCGAAAACGTCCTTAGTAGACAGGTTCCCGTTCTATAGAGGTGTATTGATTCGAATGACTTCATACAGTCTAAAGTTCCCTATATAAGGGTCGCTCAAGCGAAAACGTCCTTAGTAGACAGGTTCCCGTTCTATAGAGGTGTATTGATTCGAATGACTTCATACAGTCTAAAGTTCCCTATATAAGGGTCGCTCAAGCGAAAACGTCCTTAGTAGACAGGTTCCCGTTCTATAGAGGTGTATTGATTCGAATGACTTCATACAGTCTAAAGTTCCCTATATAAGGGTCGCTCAAGCGAAAACCTCTAAAATCGTCCTTTGTAGATAGGTGTCTATTTTATAGATGTGGTTTCTATATGTATCTGTAAACTTAAGGGAAACACCTAGGAATATCTAGATCAGCGGTTCTTAACCTTTTTTGAGTCATGGAGCACTTTGAGAATCTGGTGAAAGCTACGGACCCCTCCCCAGAAAAATGCACAAGCACATAAACATAAAATTGTGCATGTGCCTGGTTCACGGACCCCCTGAAGCCCATCCACGGACCCCAAAGGAGTCCATAGACCACAGGTTAAGAACTCCTGATATAGATGTCGAACATTAGGAGGGGGACATTTTGCTGCTACACTAGTTCACACAGCCTTAACTTCTACCCTGCACTGCCCGCAATTTTTTCCTGACCCTTTCAGCAAGCATAGTGTACGTCGTCAGTGTCGAGAGCCAGAGTTTACACAGAGTTGCTGTGCATTTATTGTTGAATTCGCATTGTTCGCTTGATTATTCGCTTGAACGCATTGTTTTTTTTCAACTCGCAGCTCGCAGCTCGCATATCATAATATCCATGTACATCTAACACAATGTATACATGTATCATACATGTACATGTAACACAATGTATACATGTACCATACATGTACATCTAACATAATATATACATGTACCATACATGTACATCTAACATATTGTATACATGTACAATACATGTATATCTAACATAATGTGTACATGTACCATAGGTACATTTAACATGATATATACATGTACCATACATGTACATC
>NW_014578169.1:81249-82546 GCF_000485595.1 Priapulus caudatus
TATACATTGTGTTAGATGTACATGTATGGTACATGTATACATTATGTTAAATGTACATGTATGGTACATGTATATATTATGTTAGATGTACATGTATGGTACATGTATATATTATGTTAGATGTACATGTATGGTACATGTATATATCATGTTAGATGTACATGTATGGTACATGTATATATCATGTTAGATGTACATGTATGGTACATGTATATATTATGCTAGATGTACATGTATGGTACATGTATATATCATGTTAGATGTACATGTATGGTACATGTATACATTATGTTAGATGTAGAGGCATGTTGTATTGTTTTGTGTGCACATTTTGAATGTTCCAAGTATCAAAATAAAAGATAAAAGAAATAGTATGGTCTCGGCGAAAATCAAACACATGAATCGCCAAGTTCATTGCGGTTTGCAAGTCTGGCCACAAGTGTACACAGCTAAAGTGGAAACTGATGACATCAGAAGTCGATTTTGATTGGCTAAATATACACTTTGCTTGCTGAAAGGGTCAGGAAATTTTTTTTGGGGTCCTGCCCGTGTCCCCGCTTGCACGACTGTGGCTCCTCCTAGCGGACAACCCTCCCGTCACACATGTGCCGCCGCACGCACGCGGCGCCCCCTAGCGGACCACCCTCCCGTCGCGCGCTCCCCGTCTCTGCTGCCGCCCCGCCCACGCAGCGCCCCCTGGCGGCATACCATTCCGTTTTCGTCGATGTCGAACCAGTCGTCGAAGACGTCTTCGCTGACGATGGAATTGAATTCGTCCCTGCCCTCGATGTAAGCGCTGACGCGGTAACGCAGCAATGCCGTCTCATCAGGGTCACTCGCCATCGTCTAATGTCATATTATTAATTATTAATAATCATTATTAATCATTATTATTAATTATTAATTAATCATTATTAATCATTATTATTAATTATTAATTAATAATTATTAATCATTATTATTAATTATTAATTAATAATTATTAATCATTATTATTAATTATTAATTAATAATTATTAATCATTATTATTAATTATTAATTCCACCGAGAGACAAGATGGCGGTTATCGGAAAACGGATATGACAATCGGGAGTACGCATCTCTTCTCGATATATATGTATGTATATATATAATATGTATATATATATATATATATATATATATATATGTATATATATATATATATATATATATATATATATATATATATGTATATATATATATATAAACCTAGAGCAAACTCTATAACGGAGGTGTATAACAGCGATTCTTCGTAGATCGATCCGTCGTACGTCG
>NW_014578169.1:85605-87393 GCF_000485595.1 Priapulus caudatus
ATGCTAGGGCTGGGGGGTGGCAGTGGAGGTGGGGGAAGGTGGGAGCTACTAGGGCTGGGGTGTGGCAGCGGAGGGTGGGAGGTACTAAGAAGCTACTAGGGAGGCGGCGGCGGTGGAACGTAATCGACGCTCTCTCACCCGTGAATTCGTCGACGATGAAGTTGCCATCTAAGACGGGAGAGTAGTCGTCGTCGATGAAGAAATAGCTGATGTCGCTGTTAGGAGGCAGGTCCGCGTCCGTCGCCTGCCGGCAGGGAACGAACACGAGCAAAATATAATAAGCACTCAAACCCCTGTCAAGCGCGTATCCAAGGGGGTTCCTGGGGGTCCTAGGACCCCCCCCCCCCAATCAAAATCAAAATCAAATTTTTTTTCCTTTTCTGTATTTTCTTGATTTTAAAGCACTATTTTTACATTTAACTCAAAAAATATAATTTCAGACCACCAGACTCCCTTGTTACTCGCTCGAGGACCCCCCTCAATCCAAATTCCTGGCTACGCCCTTGACCCCTGTTGCCTACAAGCAGCTGTCGCAGCGACAATGATGACGACGACGTGAATCTCGGTGGAAACATAATAAGCACCCGAACCCTCGTCGCTCACGTGCGATCGCACGATTGTCGCCATCTTCCCCGCTCCACTCGCGGCAACGATGACGCTGTGAAGACGCTCTCTCGGTGCGAGAGAGAGGATTAGGAAGAGATTCGGATTTACGACGCGCGGTGTGAGAATACTTCGATCTTTTTTTCTACGACCTTAGTACGACCTTACTACGACCTTACACTCGACCTTACCTCGACCTTCGAATATCGCTCCTTGTAAACCAAGCCCTTCCATCCTGCTCCCCCCCCACACACACACACACTACGACCCCGTGCATGCCCTGTGACATTTTAACCTAACATAACAACTACATCTCCCCAGTAGTACTTCCCCTTCTAATCCATCCCCCCACGCACCGCGACCCAGCGACTCAGGTGAATTCGAGGCGGAAGGCGGGCGGGTAGAAATCGTCCTCCTACCCAGTACATCCCCCTCTCTAAACAATCCCACCTCTGGCCCCACCACCTCCTCCACGACCCCCCATGACACTACCACACCAAGGAGCTAAATATACCAAGAAGAGGAAGCGGATTGGCTGTGTGCTTTTCGCCTCAAGGGCGCCATCTATGGACCATAATCAGCTGGAGCGGCTGTGCAGACCCGAACCCAGAGACAATAGAACACTAATCTGTTCTAGGCCAATATGACCAAATATGGCAAAGATTTGGGCCAGATATGGCGGCGCTTCCTCTCCTTGTTATATTTAGCTCCTTGTACCACACCACAACCCCCCAGCACGCCGCGACTCCCGCACCGTGACCTCGCGACCCCCGCAACTCACGTGCACGATGAATTCGAGGCGGAAGGCGGGCGGGTCGAAGTCGTCCTCCTCGATGTATCCGTCGTAAGACGGGTATTCGAACACGGGCGCGTTGTCGTTCACGTCGAGAATGCCCACCTCCAGCGTCGTGCTGTTACGGTTGCCCTGACCCTGCTCAGCGAACAAACAAACGAACGTACGTATGGATAAGCCGTGCGAGAGAATTCGAGCGAGAGAAAAGTGTGTTATATCTATCTGTCTATCTATCTATCTATTTATCTATATATATATATATATATATATATATATATATATAAGAAGAGAGAGAGAGAGAGAGAGAGAGAGAGAGAGAGAGAGAGAGAGAAGAGAGAGAAGAGAGAGAGAGAGAGTAGTATAGTAGAGAGTAGAGAGTAGAGAGAGAGAGA
>NW_014578169.1:88360-89974 GCF_000485595.1 Priapulus caudatus
TGACGACGACGACAATGATGATGACAATGATGATGACGACGACAATGATGATGACAATGATGACGACGACGACAATGATGATGACAATGATGATGACGACGACGACAATGATGATGACAATGATGACGACGACGACAATGATGATGACAATGATGATGACGACGACGACAATGATGATGACAATGATGATGACGACGACAATGATGATGACAATGATGATGACGACGACGACAATGATGATGACAATGATGATGACGACGACAATGATGACAATGATAAGAAATGATACATAGAACAATACCTGTCAATTCCGGTGTCCAAGATGTAATAATACACTATTCCGTAGTCACCTGAATCCGCATCTGTAGCCTGTACGGGTGGAAGTGAATAAATTACAACGTAGGTAATACATACATACTATACATAATACATAATACATTATTCAATGCATCCATACACACGTACGCACGCATGTACACAGTTACAGAACATCTACCCATCCACCTCTGAATATATCTACACACACACCCACCCACACGTACACGCACACACGCAACATTCATCCTTCTGTCCGTGTGCCCGCCCCCCCATCTGTCTCCCCGTCCATCCACCCATCCGTCCGTCTGTCCCTCCGTCTCCCCGTCCATCCACCCATCCGTCCGTCTGTCCATCTGTCTCCCCGTCCATCCACCCGTGCGTCTGTCTCTCAACCTGCCTACCCATTCGTCCATCTGTTCCTCCGTCTGTCCGTCCGTCTGTCCGCCCACCCGTCATTCTGCCCATCCGTCCGTCTGCCCATCCGTCCGTCTGCCCACCCATCCATCTGCCTACCCGTCCGTCTGCCCGTCCATCCGTCTGCCCGTCCGTCCGTCCACCCACCCGTCCGTCTGTCCCTCCGTTTGTCCGTCCGTCCATCCGTCCGTCTGCCCGTCCGTCTGTCCCTCCATCCGTCTGTCGCTCCGTCCATCTGCCCATCTGTGTGTCAGACTACATTCTTGGCTGTCAGATTCTGACATCCTCACCTTGCCGTACGGTACCCAGTAGACTCACCCACAACTGTATGTCAGACTACATTCTTCGCTGTCAGATTCTGACATCCTCATCTCACCGTGCTCAGTAGACTCACCAGGGTAAAAAATACACGGGAGCGATGAGCGATTCGCTCTTCAAACCTCCGAAATCGCTCCCGTGAGGCTCAAAATAGCTCCCCGTAAAATTTTCGACGAGAGCTATTTTTCCACAGAATTTTGAAAAGAAGCTCCCGTGAAAAAAAAAGTGGAATTTTTTCCCTGAGACTCACCAACAACTGTATGACGTGATCGGTGATGCTCGCATTCTCGTAGAGTTCCACGTAGTACGGCGCGTCCACCCACTGCGGGAACTTGTCGTTCGTGTCGATCAGATGAACGATGACGTTCGTCCTGCCGGAGTACCCCTCTGGTGTTTTAGACTCCGTCGCTACGAGCTGCGGCGAAGGCACGTCAATACGATGTTACCGTAATACTATAAATATTACATAAGAGGATACAGGAAGGACATAAGAGAATCTTTCGTCTAATCTAAACTATTAACTGCATAAAAAAATAAATAGTTTGATAAATAAATAAATATATA
>NW_014578169.1:90996-92578 GCF_000485595.1 Priapulus caudatus
TGGTAAAGGTGGGGGGAGGCAGGGGAGCCAGGAGGTGGTAAAAGCAGGGGGTGGGTGGAGGAGGGAGAAGGTGGGAGGAGGTGGAAGGAAGTGCGGGAGGTTAGAAGGGGTCTTCGAGGCCACGTACTCATTCAGAAGAACACATTACATACCCGTTACAGCCTAAAATCTCGGGGACCCGTTGTCAGAAACAAAATTAGTCTTAACATTAGTCTCGATGGTTTCGTGTTAATGTTAACATGAACTTTTCTCCTCGAACGTGGACAGAAACAAGGTAAAGTGATGAGTCTCTACTACGCAGTGCATAGAGGTCTGGTCCACGAGAAAAGTTCAACGTCAGGACTAATGTTTATTGTTAATAGTTCTTAATACTAATTTTGTTTCTGACGACGAGGGCCCGATGGTTAAACCAAGAGCAACACTTTCCCTGAGGTTGGCAATAAAATGAGATAAAATAATTTAATAAGATAACTTGAATTTTTAAAAAGAATTTGAAACTGAGAGTACCTTCACTTCGAAGCGTCCGTTGATGTCTAGCAGCTGTTCTCTGTCCACCTCCTCCGCTATCGTCATGACACCCGTCGATTCATCTATAGCAAACTTGTTCACCAAATCCGGATCTGTAGGAAGATACGCAAACTCAGTTTGTAGAACCTTACGAGAATGTATGACTGATAAATTTACAAATTTGTATATTTCAATAGTTACTAGTTGTTTAGTAGTTACACATGCTGATAGTGATAGTAGTGTCATGGCATTTTTATTAACAGTAACATAGCAAAACAAGGACCTCAATGTAAATAAGTGTGCTAGTCATACTTTTTGTGTATATATCCTTGGTAGTTATTTAACTTAATGAATTCATAATATATTGTCAAAGTACGCTATGCATGTATCATGGATAATTACCTAAATAAAAAAATGAAATAAAAAAATAAAAACTCGATCACTGAGAATGATAGGGGTGTGAAGGAGAAATGATGGTGTGGATATGAGATGATGATACTGTGAGATTGCAACTTGACACAAGATACGAAAACTCGATCACTGCAGGGTGCGAAATTAACGGGAGTCCGGAGTCAAATACTCCCTGATTTACTGTCGGACTCCCTGATTTTACATATGCAGGAGTCTGCGTGACTCCCTGAAAATTCTGCCATACTAACTAGTTCGTTCCGGAGCACGGCCTCACTGAATTACTGTATTTTTTCAGCTAATGTCCAAAGAAAATTTGGCAGACGTGCAACTGCATGAATCTTAAAAATAAGCACATGCGTTATTGCTTTAATTTTGAACCTCAGACTGCTGACTCCCTCATTTTGCTGCGGACTCCCTCTTTTTGACGGTACGGACTCCCTTGTTCAAAAGTTAATTTCTACCCCTATCACTGTATGCATTACAGCATGGGGAGTAAAGGTAATAGGAATGATAGCATATGAGAGAGAAGAAAGATAGGGTGGTGAGGGAGGAATAATAGGATGGGGATAGAAACGATATAGGGGTAAGGAGGCAGGAATGATAGGGTAGGGAGGGAGGAAGGATTGGGTGGGGATGGAGGAAGGATGGGGTGGGGAGGGAGAAA
>NW_014578169.1:94385-98697 GCF_000485595.1 Priapulus caudatus
ACACACACACACACACACACACACACACACACACACACACACACACACACACACACACACACACACACACACACACACACTGACCACGTCCAGGTGTTCCTCCATGTAGACGTTGTAGGGAACCTTGATGAACAGCGGTGGTTTGTTCGGAACGTCGAGCACGTTCACGTAGATGGGAACGGTCGTGCTCAGTATCGGTTCGTAGCCCGGATCTCCGCCTCCGTCCTGAAACCAACAGCGCACGCGCGTGAAGCTAATAAACCTGTGTATAAGGGTCGCGCGCGTGTGAAGCTAATACTCCTGTGTATAAGGGTCGCACGCGTGAAGCTAATAAACCTGTCACACCTGTGTATAAGGGTCGCACGCGTGAAGCTAATAAACCTGTCACACCTGTGTATAAGGGTCGCTCGCGCGAAGCTAATAAACCTGTCACACCTGTGTATAAGGGTCGCTCGCGCGAAGCTAATAAACCTGTCACACCTGTGTACAAGGGTCGATGCTACGTGCGACGCGGTGGCCGCGTGCAAACAACTGCGATGTCATGCGTCACGCGACAGCTGCGTAAAACGATTGTGACGTCACAAATAATGTCACATCGCGCGTTAAGCAATATCTTTTGATTTTTTTTATAGCGTGCACTTACTGTCGCAGTTTCGTACTACGGACATACGCAATTAGATACAGAACTCGTAGAGTATGTGGCAAGTACGTCTATTCAGCAGAACATGCGTGCCTCGCTGTCAGCAAGTGCTGCCATCTATCGTGACATAACATGACTATGGCACTTACCGTAGCAACGATCAGCACTTCGTGGATGGCTTTCTCCTGATAGTCGAGTGGCTTCACGACGTAGACCTCAAAGATTCCGTTAGGATATACCACGTTGTCTGGTCTCGTCGTCCTCCCCTCGAAATATCCTTCCGCTAACGTCTTTACAAGTAACAAGAGACAGTGAAGAGTTACTATATATACAGATGCAATCACATAGATATATGTCGACATATTATATAAACATAATGACATATTAGGTTATTATATATATTATATAGACATAAAGACATTATACCGACGTATTATACAGATATATTATATAGACATAATGACATATTACATGGATATATTACTAGATATATTATACAGATATATGGACATGTTATACCGACATATTATATAGACATAAAGACATTACTCAGGGTGCGAAATTAACGGGAGTCCGGAGTCAAATACTCCCTGATTTACTGTCCGACTCCCTGATTTGACATATGCAGGAGTCCGTGCGACTCCCTGAAAATTCTGCCATATTAACTACTAGTTCGGTCCGCAGCACGTAGAATTACCGTATTTTTTCAGCTAATGTCCAAAGAAAATTTGGCAAACGTGCAACCGCATGAATCTTAAAAATAAGCACATGCGTTATTGTTAATATCTTTAATTTTGAACCTCTGACTGCAGACTCCTTCATTTTGCTACGGACTTCCTCTTTTTGAGGGTAGGGATCCATTGGACTCCCGTGTTCAAAAGTTAATTTCTACCCCTGTTATGTATACATTATAATAGTATCGATGGGACTAACTTTATCGGCGAGAGAGTAGACGACTTGGCCTCCAAGGCCTAAGTCAGGATCGGTGGCATACGCATCGAAAACCAGAGTGTCGGGCGCGATCGTCTGAAAACAAGTGGCAAGCAAGAGTCTGAAACAAGTGACCACCACACGCGTCGTAGGAGAGAGACGGGCGTGGGAAACTGAATCATAACCGCAGGATAGTATATGGCGGATGCGAGAAACAAAAGGGTAGACACGGAAAACAAAATGGCCGAGCAACCGAACGATGCCGAAGGCCGTCAAAGGACACGAGACCCAGAGGGACGCAGGTAAAGTCCGTCTGGCTTATTTTATTATAATACTATTATATTATTTATAATAATTTTAATATTTTATTATAATAAATTATATTATTTTGGCAACAAACACTGGCGGATTTCGAACGGCGGCGTACGTGGCCGTCGACATAAATCAAATGTCTTGTCAGATGCTATCGGCGACATGTCGTTTAATTTTTATTTGGCTCACCTCGCTTCACCTTCGACCTTGTTGTCGGCGAAAGGTCTTGCCATTCCGGCGGGTTGTCGTTGACGTCCTCCACCGTGAACAAAATGTTCGTGGGCTCAATCTAAAATCAGAACGCAGGCGGGTTGAGCTTAGAATATTTATATAATACAATTTAATTTAATTTCTATAAGTTGTGGTTTGTGGTTGTAGTTGAGGTTGTGATGTGAGGTGTTTTTTTCAGCAAATGTCCAAAGAAAATTTCGCAGACGTGCAACCGCATGAATCTCCAAATAAGCACATATGCATTATTGTTAACGATCTTTAATTTTGAACTTAAAACTGCAGACTCCCTCATTTTGCTGCGGACTCCTTCCTTTTGAGGGCAGGGAGTCCGTTGACGGACTCCCCTGTTCGAAAGTTAATCTCTCTACCCCTGTCGTACCCATCCGTAGTCGTCTCGCACGTCCTTGTAGGCGCCAGAATATCTTGTACTCGCCTATCGTCTCCCGGGTCGACGGCGACGCCACCGTGATGTTGAGCTGGCGCCTCCGTCGGCCCGGGGAGAGAAAGCAATGACCTGTCGCAGGACGTCCTCTCTGGTCCACTGAGACGACCCTGCGGACCTTGCCCTGCATCTGACCTTGATTGTCCCGTGAAGCTGATCGTCTCAGCCATAGTCCTGGCATGGGAAGAAACAACAATAGAGATTGTTTATTACATTGTTGTTGTTGTTGTTGTTGTCGTTATATTATTATTATTAATTATTATTATTATTTATTTATTTTATAAATTATTATTATTATTATTACTATTGCTATGATTCTACATAATGTCGATTCGATCATAGCTACAGATAAACTCCGAGACCACGCTGATTTTTGGTGTATGCCAGTGGCACTATCAGCGCGTTACACAACACACACACACACTATATACATATCTATATTATGTATACATATACATATATATTCGCCATGAAATTCATCAACTACGTCGTAAATTCTCACCGATCTCGCTGTTTTCCTTTGCGGAGAGGGTGACTAGGGTTCCCACCAGCTGGGGTGGGCGCTGCGCCCTGGGGCCGTCTGCTTCAACGCCAGCGAATCCTGCCAGCGCTGATGGTGGGACACGTGGCGCCATCTGTGATGATCATCAGGGCAGCATTGCTCCTGCTGCTCTGTCTGGTAGGGTGTCTCTCTCCTGACTGATGAGAATTCCCTCTTCTTTAGGCCCGAGAGAGAGGGGGAGGGAGGGGAAGAAGGAGAGAGAAAGAGAGAGGGGGAGAGAGCGAGAGGGAAGAGAGCAAGCGAGCGAGATAAAGAGAGAAAAAGAGAGCGAGTCGTAGCAAGCGAAAGAAGAGAGAGAGAGAGAGAGGAGAGAGAGTCGTTTTACGGCAATTTTAGCAGCGATATATGCAAATTTTTTCGCGACAATGCATGAACTATGACAGCCAGCGCCATCTAGAGAGCCACAACATGCGCCGCTGCATACTGAGCGGGCATGGCCGCATGGTAGGGGGCGCCACCGCAGCATCGCGTCACGTACCGGCTGCAGCTGAATGCGCGAACCTCTCACAGACGGGCGGACGAGCACTTCCTTCGAGTTGTGGCGCCACCTATGGAACAGAGCAGACATTTTGACGTGCGGGCTTAGCAAAACGTTTTCCTTTTTTAAAATTTAGGATACGTTATTGTACCTTATAGCTCATTATTATAGTATTATACCTTATTATACCGTATACTATTTACCTTATTAAAGACAAATATTCTCAGATCACGCCACCAACATTTCGCGTGATATTCTCAGTCTGTTACTGATTCTTGCCCACATGTACAGTCACCGCAACCTCCCTCTTTCCCCCACACACATATAAAGTCACCTATACCGACCCCCTCCCCGAATACAGCCACCAACACAGACTCCTCCAATTACAGCCACTTCCACTGACCCCCCCCCCATGCAGCTACCTTCTACANTTCTCCTCACATCCCCCTCCCCACACACACACACACTCACACACGCACGCACGCACGCGCACACGCACACGCACACGCACACACACGCACGCACGCACGCACACGCACGCACACAGATGTGCATGGCTAGTAGTAAAGCTGGCTACACTGGTCGGTCGGTCACGCACCTGCATGAACTCTGACTAACCAGCCGCTACATAGAGATAGAGATATGGAGATAGTGTCTATATATATATATATAATATATTATCATCATAGCGTCACAGCACACTCGCAGCGGCGAGTG
>NW_014578169.1:99793-100423 GCF_000485595.1 Priapulus caudatus
GGACGGAAGAAGAGTCCGTTGCGAGTAGTCTAGGATGCGACTGCGTGAGAACGGGTGATTATGCCGAGTTTTACAGCCGTCGTGCGCTTGTGGTCGTTGTTTGAACGTAATGTAATTTATTTATTAATTATTATTATTTTAATTATTAATAATATAAGGTAATTTATGTATGTGTGCATGTATGTTACGTAGGTGGTGGTTGTGCTGCTGCTGGTGGTGATGGTGTTGGTGATGGTGNGTACTGCTACTACTGCTGCTGCTGTTACTGCTACTGGTGCTACTGCTACTGCTGCTACTCTACTGCTACTGGTGCTACTGCAGCTGCTGCTACTATTGCTGCTGCTGCTACTGCTGCTGCTGCTACTGCTGCTGCTGTTACTACTGCTGCTGCTACTACTAATCCTGAAGTGATGCTACTGCTGCTACTGCTGCTACTGTTGCTACTGTTGCTGCTGCTGCTGCTACTACTACTGCTAGTACTGCTGCTACTGCTGCTGTTGCTGTTGCTACTGCTGGTGTTATTACTGCTACTGCTGCTACTGCTCTAAATCTGTCTGTCTGTCTGTCTGCTTGTTCGTCTCTCGCGCCCTCTCTCTCTCTCTCTCTCTCTCTCTCTCTCTCTCTCTCTCT
>NW_014578170.1:1982-2691 GCF_000485595.1 Priapulus caudatus
TTCATCAGGCCTTGTAATTATTGCCAGTAGCAACAACAGTTCCCTGCTACCGCAGCTTAACCGTATGGTCAATATGTACCATGTTGGTATATATATATATATATCAAGATATATATATATATCAAGAGTACATAATAGAGATTATTACTGCTATTATGTACTGTTGTATATATGTGCTGCATGTTCCGTGACGTGATAGGTTTTATGCGTTCGATACTTCGTAGCGTGTCAGGGTAGGCGTTCTATGGTCTGTACTGTACTGTTATATACGTGGTTGCGTGTAGCAAATGTATACATAGGCACTACTTTCGAAGTAGTCTAATAGAGATGTTATATTATTGGAACTCTATGACTGCTGGCATATGAAAGCATGCAGGCCGTACGATTAGCTCTAGAATTATAGCCCTTCGCTCTGTGGCAGACTATAGTTCTAGAGCTAGCCGTACCATCTATCCCATTAGGGCTGCCGCCCAGAGGCTGCGTATACCCTCCGCAACACCTAGGAGAGCTTCAGAACAACGTAGATTCACGATCTTTGAACGACCGTGATCTCGATATGTTCTCGTCGTGACCTCCCCAGCACCACGTACCGCGTGTTCGCCTCCCACAGGCAGGTCATCGCCTGGTTACAGTATTGCCGACTGCCCAGATATTGCCTTAGCTTCCGTACCATCTCTGTTAGCGTAGCATCCTCCACGCTGAGTGCCTC
>NW_014578170.1:4057-4780 GCF_000485595.1 Priapulus caudatus
TGGGAGAGAGAGAGAGAGAGAGAGAGAGAGAGAGAGAGAGAGAGATGAAAAACAACAGCGCGGCTCGCTCGTAAAACAAACACTGAGCAGAAACAACAGCAGCAATACAGGAAGGTCATACTGAGAGGTACAGAAAAGAGTGGGGTACTGGACGGGTCGGGATGAAGAGAAGGGGTACTCGGGGTTCCAGGCAGAATTGAGGGAGGGTACTGGGAGGGGTAGCTCTAGAACTATAGCCCTTCGCCCTATGTGCGAAGGGCTATAGTTCTAGAGCTATGGGAGGAGAGGGTGGATAGGCAAGCGAACAAGAGAAGGAGCCAGAGAACGCATGAATAGGGGCGAGGGAAAATAGTGAGGGGTGGGGGTAGCTGCGCAGCGATTCAACAGTGCGTTAAACAAATTAGAGGCGGACTTTTGGTCTGGTTACAGCTGTTAAAGACGCTATGCCTGGGAAACCTGATACGTCTGTAGCAACACGACAGATGTTGCTAACCTGCCTTCCCCCCTCTGCCACGCGCACACATACATGTACGCATACGCTACACACTTACGCATGCACACACATATGCATGCACACACACACGCATGCACACACAAAAATAAGCAAGGAACGTTTAAGGGCCAGTGACTCTGTGGGTGATTTAGTACGCAGTGCATACATATACATATCTTTGTCTCTCTTTCGCTCTTCCGCCTATCTTTCTCTTTTATCTCTATATATGT
>NW_014578170.1:6665-7043 GCF_000485595.1 Priapulus caudatus
AGAGAGAGGCAAAGAAAGATAGAGAGAAAGAGAGAAGGAGAGGGGGAAAACGTAAACCCAAGCTTCATACATTAGCCGCTACCTGTTATTTAACGAAGTGAAAAGAGCCAAGGCAACCATCAATATTAGCAGTGGCAGCGTCAGTATTAACGACAACAGCAGCAGCAGTGGCAGCGTCAGTATTAACGACAACAGCAGCAGCAGTGGCAGCGTCAGTATTAACGACAGCAGCAGCAGCAGCAGCAGCAGCAGCAGCAGCCGTAATGTAGTAACCCTCCCGGCGGCACGTTTGATTTCCAAAGCACTCACCGCCCACCTTCCGCCCGTCGCCACGGCAACCGCGTCCAGCTCGCCAGGAAGTCACCGTAGAGTAATGAC
>NW_014578170.1:11495-12156 GCF_000485595.1 Priapulus caudatus
AGAGAGGGCGAGAGAGAGAGAGAGGGAGAGAGAAAGAGCAAGAGAGAGAGGGAGAGAGAGAGCGAGAGAGAGAGAGAGCGAGAGAGAGAGAGAGCGAGAGAGAGAGAGAGAGAGAGAGAGAGAGAGCGAGAGAATGAGAGAAAGAGAGAGAATGAGAGAGAGGAGGGAACGAGACAGAGAAAGCCGTAGAGAGACAAAGTAGAGATATGGCGATGGATAGAGAGACGGGGAGAAAGAAGGGGGAACAAGAGATAGAGCGGTGGGTGAAAAAGCGAGAGAGAGAAAGAGAGCAAGAGAGAGAGAGAGAGAGAGAGAGAGAGAGAGAGAGAGAGAGAANACGTATATATACGTACATAATGTAGTAGATATATGAGTTAATACACATAATCATAGCGTTAATAGCGTAACTCATGCAAAAAAACACTCGCATATCTCTCCGAGGGACTTTAATCCGTGCTTGATAATTAACGAAGCTAATTACGCGAAGGCCGGAGTTCGATGGGGGGATAGACTTAACTTTAGGACGTGTGCCCAGAACTCTAACGTCACACGCAACAAGCGTACCCAATGATAAATGACAAGACAGAAACAGAGAGAGAGAGGGAGAGATAGAGAGAGAGAGAGAGAGAGAGGGAGAGTAAAAGAAGAGAGACAGAGAGAC
>NW_014578170.1:16269-17570 GCF_000485595.1 Priapulus caudatus
TTCATCCCCATTAAAAGGATTAAAGAAGATAAATATTGGGACCACGTTTTTGTACGAATTAGGTCATTCTACGAATAAAGTGATGACGAATTAAGCGAGGTTGACTGTATAAACAAGGTATCTAAGCATAACAAGTAAACAGAAGCACTAACGAGCAATATCTCGCGAACGAGTTGAGTCACATTTCTAGAAATATAGATTAGATACGTGTATTAAATACTATTAGCTATGATCTCTCTGAGACTTGTGTTTATTGAAATGCGATTAGTTTAATTAAAGCCGCAATATATATATGCGCATCCAAACGCTAATTTCTCCAGTACTAGCATACTACCTTATGACAAAATAAACTCTAGTTCCTCCCATTTCACTGCACGTTTGCTTAAAACCCACAAAAAAGATGTGCGAAATCTGGCAATCTGGTGCCAATGCCGAATTGTTTGCCAAACAATTTAGCCCCGAATCGGTTAGGTGACGTCACATGTTGCTACGGGTTGCACCCGCTGGATTGAACAACATTGGAGGTATTTTCATGCAAATACCTTTTATAAGACAACGCGCAGTGAAATGGGAGGAACTAGAGTTTATTTTGTCATAAGGTAGTATGATTATGCATGACACGAAGTATTTGCTAGTCTAGTACTGGAGAAATTAGCGTTTGGATGCACATAAATGATATTGCGGTTGATCAACATTTTTAGAAATCTAGGTACGTGCATAATGTACATACATAACGTCAAGAGCAGATAAAGAAGGCTTTTATCTGCCTTCTTTATCTGCTCTTGATAACGTATATATACGTACATAATGTAGTAGATATAAGAGTTAATACACATAATCATAGCGTAATAGCTATGATTATGTCGATAATCATAATAGCATAGTCGGGGGCCGCCATGTATAATACATAATGATATTGATATTGGCCAGTGCAGTACTCACCCAGTAGGAATTAGTGTATTTGCGCCCAATTATTACTACCCTACTGAAATAATTACCTGTTTGTTCGATTTTCGCCGCTAGATCTTGAAAGACTCGTTCCTTTCTATCTCTGTCTTTAAATTTTGGGCTATTTACCATGTACAAGCATTCATAATTGGTCCAGATATCAACCAGTTTGTCCTCCGATAAAACTTCACACACAATACTACTCGCAGCTAGGGCCTGCATACCTCCCAAATCCCATTGGTTGATACAAATCACGTGCCTGAAACTCCTGTTTTAATAATTCATTTTATGGTGCATTGTGACCCTAACCCTAACCCTAATTCTAACCCTAACCCTAATCCTAACCCTAACCC
>NW_014578170.1:17580-20452 GCF_000485595.1 Priapulus caudatus
GAGAGAGAGAGAGAGAGAGAGAGAGAGAGAGAGAGAGAGAGAGAGAGAGAGAGAGAGAGAGAGAGAGAGAGAGACCTGTATGCGACGCTCATTATAATATGAGGTTAGTTATACGATGCGCTGCATGGCGTCTGTTTTTGTAGCGCTGATTTCCGTTATCCGATCGCGTTAATTTAAATGGCCGTAAAAAAATTTAAATTTAAATTCAAGGCTCCGTTTTAATTGACGCTAGTATAGACGAGTATAGCTCTAGAACTATAGCCCTTCGCTCCGCCACAGCCGCCTGTGGCAGAGCGAAGGGTTACAGTCCTAGAGCTAAGACGAGTAGGGATGCAGGCGAAACAGCGCTAAAGTCTACTCTTGTACGGCGACCCTTGTACAGGCCTGTGGCAGAGCGAAGGTCTACGGTTCTAGAGCTAATCGTATCATAGCTCCGCCCCACTCGTTGCCATTATAGTCTAATTTGCTTCCGGGGAAGAGCAAGAGAGTGCCATGAATCATGTACGTATAAAGAGAACACTGCGAGCGCGGGCCCACAGGGGGAAATGCCGCATATAATACCCTGATATACTGACGCCGTCGGTCGTGAGTAACGATGGGCGTCCGGGGGGGGGGGTGCAACCGATCAAGGTGCTTGCCTAACTCTAGAACTATAGTCGTTCGCTCCGCCACCTGTGGCTATAGTTCTAGAGCTATAGTAGGACCAGTAGTTAATTGACTTAGTATGTCTACCTGTAGTTCTAGATCAGCTAGGTGCTGGCTCGAGCTACGCGCGATGGAGAGACAAGTCGGCATCCGGAAGAATTTCAGCAGATTGATGACTTACAAAAAACAAGTGCACGTCTATGGGGGCTCGCGACGAACATTGCCCTTGGTCGCTTCACTCATTATTACTGCCACCATCCTCACCTTTATCCTCATTCTCACCTTCATCCTTATCCTCATTCTCAAACTCAATCTCAACCCCAGCCCTGCCGTCATCAGCATCATAACAATAAGAATAATCGTCATCGTCATCGTCATCGTCATCATCATCATCATCATTATCATCATCATCATTATCATCATCATCATCATCATCATCATCATCATCATAATTATCATCATCATCAGCGTCGTCGTCATCGTCATCATCGTCGTCGTCGTCGTCGTCGGCGTCGTCATCATCATCATCACACTATGCTGTTTGTAAGAACGGGATAACTCCAGACATGCTATTACAAACGCGCGCGTCACAGGCTTAATTACATAATCTATTATTATTCACTCCTGATAAAATCCCATCCGGAGCAACCACGTGTGCGGAAGCTTGAATCACAACTGAAGCGCGGCAAATCTACGCTGGCAGCATCTCCCTACCGGCCTGCAGCGTCCCACCCCCCTTACAACCACCACCCACAACTATCGAGAGAGTGCGACATATATCTTCCACACAGAAGCGCCAGACACGCACCCTCCCTCGTCCTTGTAACGCGCATCTCCGGTTGTCATGACAACGAGAGCATAAAGAATCCCTGGAAAATACTGCATATATCGCCGTCATGTCGACTACGTACTCAGGCACCTAGGATCCTCGAGAATACCTAGGAGACGATGTTGCCATGGCGACGTACGCAAGCATTTAGAGAGTTACACTCACATCCCACCCCGGTCGGCGTCTGCGATGTATACAGATTTATTCACTGCGCACGCGCGGGTGGTTGATGACGCCACTGCACTCGATGAAATACGTCACGCACGAAGATGACCGACGCGATCACTCTATTCGGCAGCTGCTGCTGCTGCTGCGACAAAAAGCTGCACCGCGACGCACGACAGCTTGCGACGCTTCTTGGAGTGCCGATGGTGCAGGAGGCGCCACCTGGTGTCGCTACGTTACAGTGACGTCATAGTGGAACACACCGTAGTTGTATCATTCATGAGCAGGTATACACAGTCACAGTTATTAACTCACTATATAGCTGCACGTTTCGTTTTCACTCGTGAAGCACCTGCTCCCGCGGACACTATCACAGTCACTCTCACATCTCAATGCAACAACACTAGTACACAGTTGAGTTTTATGACACTACTATAACAGGGGCGTAGTACTTGTACACTATGTGCACTATTGCACATTATAACATGCCCTGACATGCATGAGTCTCACGCCACGTTATTAGTTGCGTATGGTGACGGCGACACTACTATATTATAACGTGTGCCTGCGGCAACATAGGCAGCAGCTCATAGAACATCTGCGCGACGAACTGTGCCTGCAGAAAAGCCTGCGCCGACCGTTTAATAGTTAAACACGGGTCGTGCCACTCCAGTGTGCGGGGGAAAGGTAGAGGGGAGCAGGGGTGACCGGCGACCGTAAACACTGCTCCCGAGGGTGGATCGCCGACCCAGCTGCTACTCTAGACGGCCACCGACGTCGCCGCGTCACGCGGCCTCGTACTGCCGCCGTCTGCCACCGCGCCAGTCTAAGCATGAGACGGAGAGATGCGAGGTGAGCAGATAGGGAGGCTGAATGAAGATACGGCATAAAACGCATAACGATGCAAGAGAGGAAGTAAATGGGAGGAAGAACGAGAGAGAGAGTGCGAGAGACAGCGAATACGAGAGGGGTGTAAAAGGAAAGAGAGAGCGAGAGGCAGCGAATGAGAGAGGGGTGTAAAGAGAGAGGGAGAGGCAGCGAATGAGAGAGGGGTGTAAAGGGAGAGGGGTGTAAAGGGAGAGCGAGAAAGAGCGCTCGAGAAAGAAAAGAGAGAGAAAAAGAGAGAGAGAGAGACAGATAGACAGACAGAGAGAAAGAGAGAGAGAGAGAGAGAGAGAGAGAGAGAGAGAGAGAGAGAGAGAGAGAGAGAGAGAGAGAGAGAGAGAGAGAGAG